>NW_027445310.1:0-51820 GCF_048569485.1 Anomaloglossus baeobatrachus
ACCTGGTATTGCAGTACCTCCAGGAACGGTGCACCCCTTCTTAACCCAGTTTCCAAAAGCAGAACTCAATTCACCTGATTCATATTAGCCCGATTTAATGAATTGGAAGAAAGCATACGTCTTCATATGCACCTCAATTTGGCCCATTCACTTTTCACACTTCCTCCTTTTGTTTTTTATCTTTCACACTTTTGACTTTCTTTATTCATCCAAATAGCAAACTCATCACCACTCAACCTGACCAACTCGGCTATGTCCCCGTGCTGCAGTTCTCTGTCTTATCTAGATCATTTGCAATTGAATGGAATAGATCCCTTTTGGACAAAGTGGATTCACCTGCTGCTGCAGTGACCACAGGTGTGATAAGATCTAGAATTGGCATCTGGTGCGATCTCTCCGCTTCCACTCCAAAGAAAGTTACCTGTTTATTCCTATCATGCATTGGTTTTTGGGGTTTTCTTTGAGTAATGATGATCTCTTTAGTAGTCTGTTGGCGCCCTCTCCTGGAGGAATAGTTTGCTTGCTCTTGGACATTCTAAAAGAGAGGTCATGATAGACATTGAGCTTCTGAGCTCAATTGGGGACAGTCATGGGTGATGAATGTTTGCAACCTACTGCGAAGCCTCATACCGCAATATAAGGAACGTCAAATACTAAGAAAGGGCGGCCTATGAAAGAATTACTACTTTCAATAAGTACACTTAAACGGCTAATTGGGAATAGAAAAACTGTAAAAAGCCCTCTGAGAAAGCCCCCCTCTAACCTTTGATAGTAAGCTTTTCTGTAGTCTGCCTGTTGATGTATTTTCCGTTTGAACTGTGCACAACATGAAGAGACGGAACACTGGCGGCTTGTCACAATGCCCCCCGATGACATCACAATAGCGCTGCTGCCTAGAAAACAAGCTGCGCAGAAGAAGTTGTTCTTTGGGTGGGAGGGTGGGCTAGTGGAAGGAGGGGGCAATCTCTTTTTTTCCCGGGTGGTAGGGGGATGACAGGAGAAGGGAAGCGGGTGGTGAGAAAGGTACAGAGGGCAGGGTTTGGGGGCTGGGAAGGAAAGGGAAAAGATTAGGGTTTGGGGATGATGAAAGGGCTTTCTACGGGTAAGGATGGCAAAGGGTGGCAGTGACGGAAAGTCAGGCAACCTGTCCTGTCCGTCTTTTTGTATCGTGAATTGGAAAGACTGCAAGGGGGAGGGGAGTTGCTTGCGCCCTAAAGGAGGAGTTATTCAGATTCATTGCAGTGGGCGGCGGCTGCAAAACGCACCATTCTTCTTGTTTTTGCTCTGCAAAGCAGCCTTTTCAAGGGTTGGCTTGGGTGACAAAATGTCTTGTGTAGGCGTGGGTTTGTCTCCCTCTCGCTCTCTCTCCCTAAGATGTGTCCGGCATAGGCCAGGGTGCCACTCGAGGCCCAAACCAATTCTGGTTATCGCTTCTCGGCCTTTTGGCTAAGATCAAGTGTAGTATCTGTTCTTATCAGTTTAATATCTGATACGTCCCCTATCTGGGGACCATATATTAAATGGATTTTTAGAACAGGGAGATGGAAAAAGAGCTTGCTCTGTCCACTCCACGCATTGACCTGGTATTGCAGTACCTCCAGGAACGGTGCACCCCTTCTTAACCCAGTTTCCAAAAGCAGAACTCAATTCACCTGATTCATATTAGCCCGATTTAATGAATTGGAAGAAAGCATACGTCTTCATATGCACCTCAATTTGGCCCATTCACTTTTCACACTTCCTCCTTTTGTTTTTTATCTTTCACACTTTTGACTTTCTTTATTCATCCAAATAGCAAACTCATCACCACTCAACCTGACCAACTCGGCTATGTCCCCGTGCTGCAGTTCTCTGTCTTATCTAGATCATTTGCAATTGAATGGAATAGATCCCTTTTGGACAAAGTGGATTCACCTGCTGCTGCAGTGACCACAGGTGTGATAAGATCTAGAATTGGCATCTGGTGCGATCTCTCCGCTTCCACTCCAAAGAAAGTTACCTGTTTATTCCTATCATGCATTGGTTTTTGGGGTTTTCTTTGAGTAATGATGATCTCTTTAGTAGTCTGTTGGCGCCCTCTCCTGGAGGAATAGTTTGCTTGCTCTTGGACATTCTAAAAGAGAGGTCATGATAGACATTGAGCTTCTGAGCTCAATTGGGGACAGTCATGGGTGATGAATGTTTGCAACCTACTGCGAAGCCTCATACCGCAATATAAGGAACGTCAAATACTAAGAAAGGGCGGCCTATGAAAGAATTACTACTTTCAATAAGTACACTTAAACGGCTAATTGGGAATAGAAAAACTGTAAAAAGCCCTCTGAGAAAGCCCCCCTCTAACCTTTGATAGTAAGCTTTTCTGTAGTCTGCCTGTTGATGTATTTTCCGTTTGAACTGTGCACAACATGAAGAGACGGAACACTGGCGGCTTGTCACAATGCCCCCCGATGACATCACAATAGCGCTGCTGCCTAGAAAACAAGCTGCGCAGAAGAAGTTGTTCTTTGGGTGGGAGGGTGGGCTAGTGGAAGGAGGGGGCAATCTCTTTTTTTCCCGGGTGGTAGGGGGATGACAGGAGAAGGGAAGCGGGTGGTGAGAAAGGTACAGAGGGCAGGGTTTGGGGGCTGGGAAGGAAAGGG
This sequence comes from Anomaloglossus baeobatrachus, assembly GCF_048569485.1. Lineage (NCBI taxonomy): Eukaryota > Metazoa > Chordata > Amphibia > Anura > Aromobatidae > Anomaloglossus > Anomaloglossus baeobatrachus. Next base: position 2,640 of record NW_027445310.1, read on the forward strand.
AAAAGATTAGGGTTTGGGGATGATGAAAGGGCTTTCTACGGGTAAGGATGGCAAAGGGTGGCAGTGACGGAAAGTCAGGCAACCTGTCCTGTCCGTCTTTTTGTATCGTGAATTGGAAAGACTGCAAGGGGGAGGGGAGTTGCTTGCGCCCTAAAGGAGGAGTTATTCAGATTCATTGCAGTGGGCGGCGGCTGCAAAACGCACCATTCTTCTTGTTTTTGCTCTGCAAAGCAGCCTTTTCAAGGGTTGGCTTGGGTGACAAAATGTCTTGTGTAGGCGTGGGTTTGTCTCCCTCTCGCTCTCTCTCCCTAAGATGTGTCCGGCATAGGCCAGGGTGCCACTCGAGGCCCAAACCAATTCTGGTTATCGCTTCTCGGCCTTTTGGCTAAGATCAAGTGTAGTATCTGTTCTTATCAGTTTAATATCTGATACGTCCCCTATCTGGGGACCATATATTAAATGGATTTTTAGAACAGGGAGATGGAAAAAGAGCTTGCTCTGTCCACTCCACGCATTGACCTGGTATTGCAGTACCTCCAGGAACGGTGCACCCCTTCTTAACCCAGTTTCCAAAAGCAGAACTCAATTCACCTGATTCATATTAGCCCGATTTAATGAATTGGAAGAAAGCATACGTCTTCATATGCACCTCAATTTGGCCCATTCACTTTTCACACTTCCTCCTTTTGTTTTTTATCTTTCACACTTTTGACTTTCTTTATTCATCCAAATAGCAAACTCATCACCACTCAACCTGACCAACTCGGCTATGTCCCCGTGCTGCAGTTCTCTGTCTTATCTAGATCATTTGCAATTGAATGGAATAGATCCCTTTTGGACAAAGTGGATTCACCTGCTGCTGCAGTGACCACAGGTGTGATAAGATCTAGAATTGGCATCTGGTGCGATCTCTCCGCTTCCACTCCAAAGAAAGTTACCTGTTTATTCCTATCATGCATTGGTTTTTGGGGTTTTCTTTGAGTAATGATGATCTCTTTAGTAGTCTGTTGGCGCCCTCTCCTGGAGGAATAGTTTGCTTGCTCTTGGACATTCTAAAAGAGAGGTCATGATAGACATTGAGCTTCTGAGCTCAATTGGGGACAGTCATGGGTGATGAATGTTTGCAACCTACTGCGAAGCCTCATACCGCAATATAAGGAACGTCAAATACTAAGAAAGGGCGGCCTATGAAAGAATTACTACTTTCAATAAGTACACTTAAACGGCTAATTGGGAATAGAAAAACTGTAAAAAGCCCTCTGAGAAAGCCCCCCTCTAACCTTTGATAGTAAGCTTTTCTGTAGTCTGCCTGTTGATGTATTTTCCGTTTGAACTGTGCACAACATGAAGAGACGGAACACTGGCGGCTTGTCACAATGCCCCCCGATGACATCACAATAGCGCTGCTGCCTAGAAAACAAGCTGCGCAGAAGAAGTTGTTCTTTGGGTGGGAGGGTGGGCTAGTGGAAGGAGGGGGCAATCTCTTTTTTTCCCGGGTGGTAGGGGGATGACAGGAGAAGGGAAGCGGGTGGTGAGAAAGGTACAGAGGGCAGGGTTTGGGGGCTGGGAAGGAAAGGGAAAAGATTAGGGTTTGGGGATGATGAAAGGGCTTTCTACGGGTAAGGATGGCAAAGGGTGGCAGTGACGGAAAGTCAGGCAACCTGTCCTGTCCGTCTTTTTGTATCGTGAATTGGAAAGACTGCAAGGGGGAGGGGAGTTGCTTGCGCCCTAAAGGAGGAGTTATTCAGATTCATTGCAGTGGGCGGCGGCTGCAAAACGCACCATTCTTCTTGTTTTTGCTCTGCAAAGCAGCCTTTTCAAGGGTTGGCTTGGGTGACAAAATGTCTTGTGTAGGCGTGGGTTTGTCTCCCTCTCGCTCTCTCTCCCTAAGATGTGTCCGGCATAGGCCAGGGTGCCACTCGAGGCCCAAACCAATTCTGGTTATCGCTTCTCGGCCTTTTGGCTAAGATCAAGTGTAGTATCTGTTCTTATCAGTTTAATATCTGATACGTCCCCTATCTGGGGACCATATATTAAATGGATTTTTAGAACAGGGAGATGGAAAAAGAGCTTGCTCTGTCCACTCCACGCATTGACCTGGTATTGCAGTACCTCCAGGAACGGTGCACCCCTTCTTAACCCAGTTTCCAAAAGCAGAACTCAATTCACCTGATTCATATTAGCCCGATTTAATGAATTGGAAGAAAGCATACGTCTTCATATGCACCTCAATTTGGCCCATTCACTTTTCACACTTCCTCCTTTTGTTTTTTATCTTTCACACTTTTGACTTTCTTTATTCATCCAAATAGCAAACTCATCACCACTCAACCTGACCAACTCGGCTATGTCCCCGTGCTGCAGTTCTCTGTCTTATCTAGATCATTTGCAATTGAATGGAATAGATCCCTTTTGGACAAAGTGGATTCACCTGCTGCTGCAGTGACCACAGGTGTGATAAGATCTAGAATTGGCATCTGGTGCGATCTCTCCGCTTCCACTCCAAAGAAAGTTACCTGTTTATTCCTATCATGCATTGGTTTTTGGGGTTTTCTTTGAGTAATGATGATCTCTTTAGTAGTCTGTTGGCGCCCTCTCCTGGAGGAATAGTTTGCTTGCTCTTGGACATTCTAAAAGAGAGGTCATGATAGACATTGAGCTTCTGAGCTCAATTGGGGACAGTCATGGGTGATGAATGTTTGCAACCTACTGCGAAGCCTCATACCGCAATATAAGGAACGTCAAATACTAAGAAAGGGCGGCCTATGAAAGAATTACTACTTTCAATAAGTACACTTAAACGGCTAATTGGGAATAGAAAAACTGTAAAAAGCCCTCTGAGAAAGCCCCCCTCTAACCTTTGATAGTAAGCTTTTCTGTAGTCTGCCTGTTGATGTATTTTCCGTTTGAACTGTGCACAACATGAAGAGACGGAACACTGGCGGCTTGTCACAATGCCCCCCGATGACATCACAATAGCGCTGCTGCCTAGAAAACAAGCTGCGCAGAAGAAGTTGTTCTTTGGGTGGGAGGGTGGGCTAGTGGAAGGAGGGGGCAATCTCTTTTTTTCCCGGGTGGTAGGGGGATGACAGGAGAAGGGAAGCGGGTGGTGAGAAAGGTACAGAGGGCAGGGTTTGGGGGCTGGGAAGGAAAGGGAAAAGATTAGGGTTTGGGGATGATGAAAGGGCTTTCTACGGGTAAGGATGGCAAAGGGTGGCAGTGACGGAAAGTCAGGCAACCTGTCCTGTCCGTCTTTTTGTATCGTGAATTGGAAAGACTGCAAGGGGGAGGGGAGTTGCTTGCGCCCTAAAGGAGGAGTTATTCAGATTCATTGCAGTGGGCGGCGGCTGCAAAACGCACCATTCTTCTTGTTTTTGCTCTGCAAAGCAGCCTTTTCAAGGGTTGGCTTGGGTGACAAAATGTCTTGTGTAGGCGTGGGTTTGTCTCCCTCTCGCTCTCTCTCCCTAAGATGTGTCCGGCATAGGCCAGGGTGCCACTCGAGGCCCAAACCAATTCTGGTTATCGCTTCTCGGCCTTTTGGCTAAGATCAAGTGTAGTATCTGTTCTTATCAGTTTAATATCTGATACGTCCCCTATCTGGGGACCATATATTAAATGGATTTTTAGAACAGGGAGATGGAAAAAGAGCTTGCTCTGTCCACTCCACGCATTGACCTGGTATTGCAGTACCTCCAGGAACGGTGCACCCCTTCTTAACCCAGTTTCCAAAAGCAGAACTCAATTCACCTGATTCATATTAGCCCGATTTAATGAATTGGAAGAAAGCATACGTCTTCATATGCACCTCAATTTGGCCCATTCACTTTTCACACTTCCTCCTTTTGTTTTTTATCTTTCACACTTTTGACTTTCTTTATTCATCCAAATAGCAAACTCATCACCACTCAACCTGACCAACTCGGCTATGTCCCCGTGCTGCAGTTCTCTGTCTTATCTAGATCATTTGCAATTGAATGGAATAGATCCCTTTTGGACAAAGTGGATTCACCTGCTGCTGCAGTGACCACAGGTGTGATAAGATCTAGAATTGGCATCTGGTGCGATCTCTCCGCTTCCACTCCAAAGAAAGTTACCTGTTTATTCCTATCATGCATTGGTTTTTGGGGTTTTCTTTGAGTAATGATGATCTCTTTAGTAGTCTGTTGGCGCCCTCTCCTGGAGGAATAGTTTGCTTGCTCTTGGACATTCTAAAAGAGAGGTCATGATAGACATTGAGCTTCTGAGCTCAATTGGGGACAGTCATGGGTGATGAATGTTTGCAACCTACTGCGAAGCCTCATACCGCAATATAAGGAACGTCAAATACTAAGAAAGGGCGGCCTATGAAAGAATTACTACTTTCAATAAGTACACTTAAACGGCTAATTGGGAATAGAAAAACTGTAAAAAGCCCTCTGAGAAAGCCCCCCTCTAACCTTTGATAGTAAGCTTTTCTGTAGTCTGCCTGTTGATGTATTTTCCGTTTGAACTGTGCACAACATGAAGAGACGGAACACTGGCGGCTTGTCACAATGCCCCCCGATGACATCACAATAGCGCTGCTGCCTAGAAAACAAGCTGCGCAGAAGAAGTTGTTCTTTGGGTGGGAGGGTGGGCTAGTGGAAGGAGGGGGCAATCTCTTTTTTTCCCGGGTGGTAGGGGGATGACAGGAGAAGGGAAGCGGGTGGTGAGAAAGGTACAGAGGGCAGGGTTTGGGGGCTGGGAAGGAAAGGGAAAAGATTAGGGTTTGGGGATGATGAAAGGGCTTTCTACGGGTAAGGATGGCAAAGGGTGGCAGTGACGGAAAGTCAGGCAACCTGTCCTGTCCGTCTTTTTGTATCGTGAATTGGAAAGACTGCAAGGGGGAGGGGAGTTGCTTGCGCCCTAAAGGAGGAGTTATTCAGATTCATTGCAGTGGGCGGCGGCTGCAAAACGCACCATTCTTCTTGTTTTTGCTCTGCAAAGCAGCCTTTTCAAGGGTTGGCTTGGGTGACAAAATGTCTTGTGTAGGCGTGGGTTTGTCTCCCTCTCGCTCTCTCTCCCTAAGATGTGTCCGGCATAGGCCAGGGTGCCACTCGAGGCCCAAACCAATTCTGGTTATCGCTTCTCGGCCTTTTGGCTAAGATCAAGTGTAGTATCTGTTCTTATCAGTTTAATATCTGATACGTCCCCTATCTGGGGACCATATATTAAATGGATTTTTAGAACAGGGAGATGGAAAAAGAGCTTGCTCTGTCCACTCCACGCATTGACCTGGTATTGCAGTACCTCCAGGAACGGTGCACCCCTTCTTAACCCAGTTTCCAAAAGCAGAACTCAATTCACCTGATTCATATTAGCCCGATTTAATGAATTGGAAGAAAGCATACGTCTTCATATGCACCTCAATTTGGCCCATTCACTTTTCACACTTCCTCCTTTTGTTTTTTATCTTTCACACTTTTGACTTTCTTTATTCATCCAAATAGCAAACTCATCACCACTCAACCTGACCAACTCGGCTATGTCCCCGTGCTGCAGTTCTCTGTCTTATCTAGATCATTTGCAATTGAATGGAATAGATCCCTTTTGGACAAAGTGGATTCACCTGCTGCTGCAGTGACCACAGGTGTGATAAGATCTAGAATTGGCATCTGGTGCGATCTCTCCGCTTCCACTCCAAAGAAAGTTACCTGTTTATTCCTATCATGCATTGGTTTTTGGGGTTTTCTTTGAGTAATGATGATCTCTTTAGTAGTCTGTTGGCGCCCTCTCCTGGAGGAATAGTTTGCTTGCTCTTGGACATTCTAAAAGAGAGGTCATGATAGACATTGAGCTTCTGAGCTCAATTGGGGACAGTCATGGGTGATGAATGTTTGCAACCTACTGCGAAGCCTCATACCGCAATATAAGGAACGTCAAATACTAAGAAAGGGCGGCCTATGAAAGAATTACTACTTTCAATAAGTACACTTAAACGGCTAATTGGGAATAGAAAAACTGTAAAAAGCCCTCTGAGAAAGCCCCCCTCTAACCTTTGATAGTAAGCTTTTCTGTAGTCTGCCTGTTGATGTATTTTCCGTTTGAACTGTGCACAACATGAAGAGACGGAACACTGGCGGCTTGTCACAATGCCCCCCGATGACATCACAATAGCGCTGCTGCCTAGAAAACAAGCTGCGCAGAAGAAGTTGTTCTTTGGGTGGGAGGGTGGGCTAGTGGAAGGAGGGGGCAATCTCTTTTTTTCCCGGGTGGTAGGGGGATGACAGGAGAAGGGAAGCGGGTGGTGAGAAAGGTACAGAGGGCAGGGTTTGGGGGCTGGGAAGGAAAGGGAAAAGATTAGGGTTTGGGGATGATGAAAGGGCTTTCTACGGGTAAGGATGGCAAAGGGTGGCAGTGACGGAAAGTCAGGCAACCTGTCCTGTCCGTCTTTTTGTATCGTGAATTGGAAAGACTGCAAGGGGGAGGGGAGTTGCTTGCGCCCTAAAGGAGGAGTTATTCAGATTCATTGCAGTGGGCGGCGGCTGCAAAACGCACCATTCTTCTTGTTTTTGCTCTGCAAAGCAGCCTTTTCAAGGGTTGGCTTGGGTGACAAAATGTCTTGTGTAGGCGTGGGTTTGTCTCCCTCTCGCTCTCTCTCCCTAAGATGTGTCCGGCATAGGCCAGGGTGCCACTCGAGGCCCAAACCAATTCTGGTTATCGCTTCTCGGCCTTTTGGCTAAGATCAAGTGTAGTATCTGTTCTTATCAGTTTAATATCTGATACGTCCCCTATCTGGGGACCATATATTAAATGGATTTTTAGAACAGGGAGATGGAAAAAGAGCTTGCTCTGTCCACTCCACGCATTGACCTGGTATTGCAGTACCTCCAGGAACGGTGCACCCCTTCTTAACCCAGTTTCCAAAAGCAGAACTCAATTCACCTGATTCATATTAGCCCGATTTAATGAATTGGAAGAAAGCATACGTCTTCATATGCACCTCAATTTGGCCCATTCACTTTTCACACTTCCTCCTTTTGTTTTTTATCTTTCACACTTTTGACTTTCTTTATTCATCCAAATAGCAAACTCATCACCACTCAACCTGACCAACTCGGCTATGTCCCCGTGCTGCAGTTCTCTGTCTTATCTAGATCATTTGCAATTGAATGGAATAGATCCCTTTTGGACAAAGTGGATTCACCTGCTGCTGCAGTGACCACAGGTGTGATAAGATCTAGAATTGGCATCTGGTGCGATCTCTCCGCTTCCACTCCAAAGAAAGTTACCTGTTTATTCCTATCATGCATTGGTTTTTGGGGTTTTCTTTGAGTAATGATGATCTCTTTAGTAGTCTGTTGGCGCCCTCTCCTGGAGGAATAGTTTGCTTGCTCTTGGACATTCTAAAAGAGAGGTCATGATAGACATTGAGCTTCTGAGCTCAATTGGGGACAGTCATGGGTGATGAATGTTTGCAACCTACTGCGAAGCCTCATACCGCAATATAAGGAACGTCAAATACTAAGAAAGGGCGGCCTATGAAAGAATTACTACTTTCAATAAGTACACTTAAACGGCTAATTGGGAATAGAAAAACTGTAAAAAGCCCTCTGAGAAAGCCCCCCTCTAACCTTTGATAGTAAGCTTTTCTGTAGTCTGCCTGTTGATGTATTTTCCGTTTGAACTGTGCACAACATGAAGAGACGGAACACTGGCGGCTTGTCACAATGCCCCCCGATGACATCACAATAGCGCTGCTGCCTAGAAAACAAGCTGCGCAGAAGAAGTTGTTCTTTGGGTGGGAGGGTGGGCTAGTGGAAGGAGGGGGCAATCTCTTTTTTTCCCGGGTGGTAGGGGGATGACAGGAGAAGGGAAGCGGGTGGTGAGAAAGGTACAGAGGGCAGGGTTTGGGGGCTGGGAAGGAAAGGGAAAAGATTAGGGTTTGGGGATGATGAAAGGGCTTTCTACGGGTAAAGATGGCAAAGGGTGGCAGTGACGGAAAGTCAGGCAACCTGTCCTGTCCGTCTTTTTGTATCGTGAATTGGAAAGACTGCAAGGGGGAGGGGAGTTGCTTGCGCCCTAAAGGAGGAGTTATTCAGATTCATTGCAGTGGGCGGCGGCTGCAAAACGCACCATTCTTCTTGTTTTTGCTCTGCAAAGCAGCCTTTTCAAGGGTTGGCTTGGGTGACAAAATGTCTTGTGTAGGCGTGGGTTTGTCTCCCTCTCGCTCTCTCTCCCTAAGATGTGTCCGGCATAGGCCAGGGTGCCACTCGAGGCCCAAACCAATTCTGGTTATCGCTTCTCGGCCTTTTGGCTAAGATCAAGTGTAGTATCTGTTCTTATCAGTTTAATATCTGATACGTCCCCTATCTGGGGACCATATATTAAATGGATTTTTAGAACAGGGAGATGGAAAAAGAGCTTGCTCTGTCCACTCCACGCATTGACCTGGTATTGCAGTACCTCCAGGAACGGTGCACCCCTTCTTAACCCAGTTTCCAAAAGCAGAACTCAATTCACCTGATTCATATTAGCCCGATTTAATGAATTGGAAGAAAGCATACGTCTTCATATGCACCTCAATTTGGCCCATTCACTTTTCACACTTCCTCCTTTTGTTTTTTATCTTTCACACTTTTGACTTTCTTTATTCATCCAAATAGCAAACTCATCACCACTCAACCTGACCAACTCGGCTATGTCCCCGTGCTGCAGTTCTCTGTCTTATCTAGATCATTTGCAATTGAATGGAATAGATCCCTTTTGGACAAAGTGGATTCACCTGCTGCTGCAGTGACCACAGGTGTGATAAGATCTAGAATTGGCATCTGGTGCGATCTCTCCGCTTCCACTCCAAAGAAAGTTACCTGTTTATTCCTATCATGCATTGGTTTTTGGGGTTTTCTTTGAGTAATGATGATCTCTTTAGTAGTCTGTTGGCGCCCTCTCCTGGAGGAATAGTTTGCTTGCTCTTGGACATTCTAAAAGAGAGGTCATGATAGACATTGAGCTTCTGAGCTCAATTGGGGACAGTCATGGGTGATGAATGTTTGCAACCTACTGCGAAGCCTCATACCGCAATATAAGGAACGTCAAATACTAAGAAAGGGCGGCCTATGAAAGAATTACTACTTTCAATAAGTACACTTAAACGGCTAATTGGGAATAGAAAAACTGTAAAAAGCCCTCTGAGAAAGCCCCCCTCTAACCTTTGATAGTAAGCTTTTCTGTAGTCTGCCTGTTGATGTATTTTCCGTTTGAACTGTGCACAACATGAAGAGACGGAACACTGGCGGCTTGTCACAATGCCCCCCGATGACATCACAATAGCGCTGCTGCCTAGAAAACAAGCTGCGCAGAAGAAGTTGTTCTTTGGGTGGGAGGGTGGGCTAGTGGAAGGAGGGGGCAATCTCTTTTTTTCCCGGGTGGTAGGGGGATGACAGGAGAAGGGAAGCGGGTGGTGAGAAAGGTACAGAGGGCAGGGTTTGGGGGCTGGGAAGGAAAGGGAAAAGATTAGGGTTTGGGGATGATGAAAGGGCTTTCTACGGGTAAAGATGGCAAAGGGTGGCAGTGACGGAAAGTCAGGCAACCTGTCCTGTCCGTCTTTTTGTATCGTGAATTGGAAAGACTGCAAGGGGGAGGGGAGTTGCTTGCGCCCTAAAGGAGGAGTTATTCAGATTCATTGCAGTGGGCGGCGGCTGCAAAACGCACCATTCTTCTTGTTTTTGCTCTGCAAAGCAGCCTTTTCAAGGGTTGGCTTGGGTGACAAAATGTCTTGTGTAGGCGTGGGTTTGTCTCCCTCTCGCTCTCTCTCCCTAAGATGTGTCCGGCATAGGCCAGGGTGCCACTCGAGGCCCAAACCAATTCTGGTTATCGCTTCTCGGCCTTTTGGCTAAGATCAAGTGTAGTATCTGTTCTTATCAGTTTAATATCTGATACGTCCCCTATCTGGGGACCATATATTAAATGGATTTTTAGAACAGGGAGATGGAAAAAGAGCTTGCTCTGTCCACTCCACGCATTGACCTGGTATTGCAGTACCTCCAGGAACGGTGCACCCCTTCTTAACCCAGTTTCCAAAAGCAGAACTCAATTCACCTGATTCATATTAGCCCGATTTAATGAATTGGAAGAAAGCATACGTCTTCATATGCACCTCAATTTGGCCCATTCACTTTTCACACTTCCTCCTTTTGTTTTTTATCTTTCACACTTTTGACTTTCTTTATTCATCCAAATAGCAAACTCATCACCACTCAACCTGACCAACTCGGCTATGTCCCCGTGCTGCAGTTCTCTGTCTTATCTAGATCATTTGCAATTGAATGGAATAGATCCCTTTTGGACAAAGTGGATTCACCTGCTGCTGCAGTGACCACAGGTGTGATAAGATCTAGAATTGGCATCTGGTGCGATCTCTCCGCTTCCACTCCAAAGAAAGTTACCTGTTTATTCCTATCATGCATTGGTTTTTGGGGTTTTCTTTGAGTAATGATGATCTCTTTAGTAGTCTGTTGGCGCCCTCTCCTGGAGGAATAGTTTGCTTGCTCTTGGACATTCTAAAAGAGAGGTCATGATAGACATTGAGCTTCTGAGCTCAATTGGGGACAGTCATGGGTGATGAATGTTTGCAACCTACTGCGAAGCCTCATACCGCAATATAAGGAACGTCAAATACTAAGAAAGGGCGGCCTATGAAAGAATTACTACTTTCAATAAGTACACTTAAACGGCTAATTGGGAATAGAAAAACTGTAAAAAGCCCTCTGAGAAAGCCCCCCTCTAACCTTTGATAGTAAGCTTTTCTGTAGTCTGCCTGTTGATGTATTTTCCGTTTGAACTGTGCACAACATGAAGAGACGGAACACTGGCGGCTTGTCACAATGCCCCCCGATGACATCACAATAGCGCTGCTGCCTAGAAAACAAGCTGCGCAGAAGAAGTTGTTCTTTGGGTGGGAGGGTGGGCTAGTGGAAGGAGGGGGCAATCTCTTTTTTTCCCGGGTGGTAGGGGGATGACAGGAGAAGGGAAGCGGGTGGTGAGAAAGGTACAGAGGGCAGGGTTTGGGGGCTGGGAAGGAAAGGGAAAAGATTAGGGTTTGGGGATGATGAAAGGGCTTTCTACGGGTAAGGATGGCAAAGGGTGGCAGTGACGGAAAGTCAGGCAACCTGTCCTGTCCGTCTTTTTGTATCGTGAATTGGAAAGACTGCAAGGGGGAGGGGAGTTGCTTGCGCCCTAAAGGAGGAGTTATTCAGATTCATTGCAGTGGGCGGCGGCTGCAAAACGCACCATTCTTCTTGTTTTTGCTCTGCAAAGCAGCCTTTTCAAGGGTTGGCTTGGGTGACAAAATGTCTTGTGTAGGCGTGGGTTTGTCTCCCTCTCGCTCTCTCTCCCTAAGATGTGTCCGGCATAGGCCAGGGTGCCACTCGAGGCCCAAACCAATTCTGGTTATCGCTTCTCGGCCTTTTGGCTAAGATCATGTGTAGTGTTGTTCGAAGAGGTGGTTTAAGCTCCAGGCCACCTTAGTACAATGATACACTGCACACTGGAAGGTTGCGCTTGCTAGTACTCTGGGTGGATAGTATATTCATCTAGAGGAAAACATGGCCCTACCAGGATCAAGGCTATTAGACTGAGTAAGGGTGGGGGGCTATAGTACAACGTGCCCCAGGACTGACGACCCTGGAGTGAGTCTGAGCTTGCTGGCTTGGGACCCCGGCAAGCCTTGGGCTCTGTAGCACACCGTACCTTGCCTTTTCATACTTTTTGAGCATATTACCCTATCCCGGCCTTCTGGCTAGGAAGGGAAATTTTTATAATCCCGGTCGGAGGTCTGGTCAGCTTTGGGCTGAGAAACTAACACCCGGTTGGAGGTCCGGGTCAGCTTCGGCTGAGAAACCAACACCCGGTTGGAGGTCTGGGTCAGCTTCGGCTGAGAAACCAACACCCGGTTGGAGGTCCGGTTAGCCTTGGGCTGAGAAACCAACACCGGTTGACGGTCCGGGCAGTTTCGGCTGCGAAACCAATAACTAGTAGCTCTCTACTCCACTTGGGTAAGATGCCTGGGTGGACGCTGGGAGCAACGACAAGGCTCAACCAGGCTTCGGCTTGGGGGAGCACCGAAGATCCCTGACCCTTGCTGTGGCCTTCTGGCTCGGAGGGACGGGGTTGATTTTTGGGGACCCTCTCCTCACGGTGGGGTCCACACGAATCCTAGCCTTTGCACTGTTTTTGGTGTGACTTCGGTCATGCATTTTTTGTGGTGCTTTGGAAAGCTTCATTAAATCATTAAATCAAAAATCTGTTCTTATCAGTTTAATATCTGATACGTCCCCTATCTGGGGACCATATATTAAATGGATTTTTAGAACAGGGAGATGGAAAAAGAGCTTGCTCTGTCCACTCCACGCATTGACCTGGTATTGCAGTACCTCCAGGAACGGTGCACCCCTTCTTAACCCAGTTTCCAAAAGCAGAACTCAATTCACCTGATTCATATTAGCCCGATTTAATGAATTGGAAGAAAGCATACGTCTTCATATGCACCTCAATTTGGCCCATTCACTTTTCACACTTCCTCCTTTTGTTTTTTATCTTTCACACTTTTGACTTTCTTTATTCATCCAAATAGCAAACTCATCACCACTCAACCTGACCAACTCGGCTATGTCCCCGTGCTGCAGTTCTCTGTCTTATCTAGATCATTTGCAATTGAATGGAATAGATCCCTTTTGGACAAAGTGGATTCACCTGCTGCTGCAGTGACCACAGGTGTGATAAGATCTAGAATTGGCATCTGGTGCGATCTCTCCGCTTCCACTCCAAAGAAAGTTACCTGTTTATTCCTATCATGCATTGGTTTTTGGGGTTTTCTTTGAGTAATGATGATCTCTTTAGTAGTCTGTTGGCGCCCTCTCCTGGAGGAATAGTTTGCTTGCTCTTGGACATTCTAAAAGAGAGGTCATGATAGACATTGAGCTTCTGAGCTCAATTGGGGACAGTCATGGGTGATGAATGTTTGCAACCTACTGCGAAGCCTCATACCGCAATATAAGGAACGTCAAATACTAAGAAAGGGCGGCCTATGAAAGAATTACTACTTTCAATAAGTACACTTAAACGGCTAATTGGGAATAGAAAAACTGTAAAAAGCCCTCTGAGAAAGCCCCCCTCTAACCTTTGATAGTAAGCTTTTCTGTAGTCTGCCTGTTGATGTATTTTCCGTTTGAACTGTGCACAACATGAAGAGACGGAACACTGGCGGCTTGTCACAATGCCCCCCGATGACATCACAATAGCGCTGCTGCCTAGAAAACAAGCTGCGCAGAAGAAGTTGTTCTTTGGGTGGGAGGGTGGGCTAGTGGAAGGAGGGGGCAATCTCTTTTTTTCCCGGGTGGTAGGGGGATGACAGGAGAAGGGAAGCGGGTGGTGAGAAAGGTACAGAGGGCAGGGTTTGGGGGCTGGGAAGGAAAGGGAAAAGATTAGGGTTTGGGGATGATGAAAGGGCTTTCTACGGGTAAGGATGGCAAAGGGTGGCAGTGACGGAAAGTCAGGCAACCTGTCCTGTCCGTCTTTTTGTATCGTGAATTGGAAAGACTGCAAGGGGGAGGGGAGTTGCTTGCGCCCTAAAGGAGGAGTTATTCAGATTCATTGCAGTGGGCGGCGGCTGCAAAACGCACCATTCTTCTTGTTTTTGCTCTGCAAAGCAGCCTTTTCAAGGGTTGGCTTGGGTGACAAAATGTCTTGTGTAGGCGTGGGTTTGTCTCCCTCTCGCTCTCTCTCCCTAAGATGTGTCCGGCATAGGCCAGGGTGCCACTCGAGGCCCAAACCAATTCTGGTTATCGCTTCTCGGCCTTTTGGCTAAGATCAAGTGTAGTATCTGTTCTTAGCAGTTTAATATCTGATACGTCCCCTGTCTGGGGACCATATATTAAATGGATTTTTAGAACAGGGAGATGGAAAAAGAGCTTGCTCTGTCCACTCCACGCATTGACCTGGTATTGCAGTACCTCCAGGAACGGTGCACCCCTTCTTAACCCAGTTTCCAAAAGCAGAACTCAATTCACCTGATTCATATTAGCCCGATTTAATGAATTGGAAGAAAGCATACGTCTTCATATGCACCTCAATTTGGCCCATTCACTTTTCACACTTCCTCCTTTTGTTTTTTATCTTTCACACTTTTGACTTTCTTTATTCATCCAAATAGCAAACTCATCACCACTCAACCTGACCAACTCGGCTATGTCCCCGTGCTGCAGTTCTCTGTCTTATCTAGATCATTTGCAATTGAATGGAATAGATCCCTTTTGGACAAAGTGGATTCACCTGCTGCTGCAGTGACCACAGGTGTGATAAGATCTAGAATTGGCATCTGGTGCGATCTCTCCGCTTCCACTCCAAAGAAAGTTACCTGTTTATTCCTATCATGCATTGGTTTTTGGGGTTTTCTTTGAGTAATGATGATCTCTTTAGTAGTCTGTTGGCGCCCTCTCCTGGAGGAATAGTTTGCTTGCTCTTGGACATTCTAAAAGAGAGGTCATGATAGACATTGAGCTTCTGAGCTCAATTGGGGACAGTCATGGGTGATGAATGTTTGCAACCTACTGCGAAGCCTCATACCGCAATATAAGGAACGTCAAATACTAAGAAAGGGCGGCCTATGAAAGAATTACTACTTTCAATAAGTACACTTAAACGGCTAATTGGGAATAGAAAAACTGTAAAAAGCCCTCTGAGAAAGCCCCCCTCTAACCTTTGATAGTAAGCTTTTCTGTAGTCTGCCTGTTGATGTATTTTCCGTTTGAACTGTGCACAACATGAAGAGACGGAACACTGGCGGCTTGTCACAATGCCCCCCGATGACATCACAATAGCGCTGCTGCCTAGAAAACAAGCTGCGCAGAAGAAGTTGTTCTTTGGGTGGGAGGGTGGGCTAGTGGAAGGAGGGGGCAATCTCTTTTTTTCCCGGGTGGTAGGGGGATGAAAGGAGAAGGGAAGCGGGTGGTGAGAAAGGTACAGAGGGCAGGGTTTGGGGGCTGGGAAGGAAAGGGAAAAGATTAGGGTTTGGGGATGATGAAAGGGCTTTCTACGGGTAAGGATGGCAAAGGGTGGCAGTGACGGAAAGTCAGGCAACCTGTCCTGTCCGTCTTTTTGTATCGTGAATTGGAAAGACTGCAAGGGGGAGGGGAGTTGCTTGCGCCCTAAAGGAGGAGTTATTCAGATTCATTGCAGTGGGCGGCGGCTGCAAAACGCACCATTCTTCTTGTTTTTGCTCTGCAAAGCAGCCTTTTCAAGGGTTGGCTTGGGTGACAAAATGTCTTGTGTAGGCGTGGGTTTGTCTCCCTCTCGCTCTCTCTCCCTAAGATGTGTCCGGCATAGGCCAGGGTGCCACTCGAGGCCCAAACCAATTCTGGTTATCGCTTCTCGGCCTTTTGGCTAAGATCAAGTGTAGTATCTGTTCTTATCAGTTTAATATCTGATACGTCCCCTATCTGGGGACCATATATTAAATGGATTTTTAGAACAGGGAGATGGAAAAAGAGCTTGCTCTGTCCACTCCACGCATTGACCTGGTATTGCAGTACCTCCAGGAACGGTGCACCCCTTCTTAACCCAGTTTCCAAAAGCAGAACTCAATTCACCTGATTCATATTAGCCCGATTTAATGAATTGGAAGAAAGCATACGTCTTCATATGCACCTCAATTTGGCCCATTCACTTTTCACACTTCCTCCTTTTGTTTTTTATCTTTCACACTTTTGACTTTCTTTATTCATCCAAATAGCAAACTCATCACCACTCAACCTGACCAACTCGGCTATGTCCCCGTGCTGCAGTTCTCTGTCTTATCTAGATCATTTGCAATTGAATGGAATAGATCCCTTTTGGACAAAGTGGATTCACCTGCTGCTGCAGTGACCACAGGTGTGATAAGATCTAGAATTGGCATCTGGTGCGATCTCTCCGCTTCCACTCCAAAGAAAGTTACCTGTTTATTCCTATCATGCATTGGTTTTTGGGGTTTTCTTTGAGTAATGATGATCTCTTTAGTAGTCTGTTGGCGCCCTCTCCTGGAGGAATAGTTTGCTTGCTCTTGGACATTCTAAAAGAGAGGTCATGATAGACATTGAGCTTCTGAGCTCAATTGGGGACAGTCATGGGTGATGAATGTTTGCAACCTACTGCGAAGCCTCATACCGCAATATAAGGAACGTCAAATACTAAGAAAGGGCGGCCTATGAAAGAATTACTACTTTCAATAAGTACACTTAAACGGCTAATTGGGAATAGAAAAACTGTAAAAAGCCCTCTGAGAAAGCCCCCCTCTAACCTTTGATAGTAAGCTTTTCTGTAGTCTGCCTGTTGATGTATTTTCCGTTTGAACTGTGCACAACATGAAGAGACGGAACACTGGCGGCTTGTCACAATGCCCCCCGATGACATCACAATAGCGCTGCTGCCTAGAAAACAAGCTGCGCAGAAGAAGTTGTTCTTTGGGTGGGAGGGTGGGCTAGTGGAAGGAGGGGGCAATCTCTTTTTTTCCCGGGTGGTAGGGGGATGACAGGAGAAGGGAAGCGGGTGGTGAGAAAGGTACAGAGGGCAGGGTTTGGGGGCTGGGAAGGAAAGGGAAAAGATTAGGGTTTGGGGATGATGAAAGGGCTTTCTACGGGTAAGGATGGCAAAGGGTGGCAGTGACGGAAAGTCAGGCAACCTGTCCTGTCCGTCTTTTTGTATCGTGAATTGGAAAGACTGCAAGGGGGAGGGGAGTTGCTTGCGCCCTAAAGGAGGAGTTATTCAGATTCATTGCAGTGGGCGGCGGCTGCAAAACGCACCATTCTTCTTGTTTTTGCTCTGCAAAGCAGCCTTTTCAAGGGTTGGCTTGGGTGACAAAATGTCTTGTGTAGGCGTGGGTTTGTCTCCCTCTCGCTCTCTCTCCCTAAGATGTGTCCGGCATAGGCCAGGGTGCCACTCGAGGCCCAAACCAATTCTGGTTATCGCTTCTCGGCCTTTTGGCTAAGATCAAGTGTAGTATCTGTTCTTATCAGTTTAATATCTGATACGTCCCCTATCTGGGGACCATATATTAAATGGATTTTTAGAACAGGGAGATGGAAAAAGAGCTTGCTCTGTCCACTCCACGCATTGACCTGGTATTGCAGTACCTCCAGGAACGGTGCACCCCTTCTTAACCCAGTTTCCAAAAGCAGAACTCAATTCACCTGATTCATATTAGCCCGATTTAATGAATTGGAAGAAAGCATACGTCTTCATATGCACCTCAATTTGGCCCATTCACTTTTCACACTTCCTCCTTTTGTTTTTTATCTTTCACACTTTTGACTTTCTTTATTCATCCAAATAGCAAACTCATCACCACTCAACCTGACCAACTCGGCTATGTCCCCGTGCTGCAGTTCTCTGTCTTATCTAGATCATTTGCAATTGAATGGAATAGATCCCTTTTGGACAAAGTGGATTCACCTGCTGCTGCAGTGACCACAGGTGTGATAACATCTAGAATTGGCATCTGGTGCGATCTCTCCGCTTCCACTCCAAAGAAAGTTACCTGTTTATTCCTATCATGCATTGGTTTTTGGGGTTTTCTTTGAGTAATGATGATCTCTTTAGTAGTCTGTTGGCGCCCTCTCCTGGAGGAATAGTTTGCTTGCTCTTGGACATTCTAAAAGAGAGGTCATGATAGACATTGAGCTTCTGAGCTCAATTGGGGACAGTCATGGGTGATGAATGTTTGCAACCTACTGCGAAGCCTCATACCGCAATATAAGGAACGTCAAATACTAAGAAAGGGCGGCCTATGAAAGAATTACTACTTTCAATAAGTACACTTAAACGGCTAATTGGGAATAGAAAAACTGTAAAAAGCCCTCTGAGAAAGCCCCCCTCTAACCTTTGATAGTAAGCTTTTCTGTAGTCTGCCTGTTGATGTATTTTCCGTTTGAACTGTGCACAACATGAAGAGACGGAACACTGGCGGCTTGTCACAATGCCCCCCGATGACATCACAATAGCGCTGCTGCCTAGAAAACAAGCTGCGCAGAAGAAGTTGTTCTTTGGGTGGGAGGGTGGGCTAGTGGAAGGAGGGGGCAATCTCTTTTTTTCCCGGGTGGTAGGGGGATGACAGGAGAAGGGAAGCGGGTGGTGAGAAAGGTACAGAGGGCAGGGTTTGGGGGCTGGGAAGGAAAGGGAAAAGATTAGGGTTTGGGGATGATGAAAGGGCTTTCTACGGGTAAGGATGGCAAAGGGTGGCAGTGACGGAAAGTCAGGCAACCTGTCCTGTCCGTCTTTTTGTATCGTGAATTGGAAAGACTGCAAGGGGGAGGGGAGTTGCTTGCGCCCTAAAGGAGGAGTTATTCAGATTCATTGCAGTGGGCGGCGGCTGCAAAACGCACCATTCTTCTTGTTTTTGCTCTGCAAAGCAGCCTTTTCAAGGGTTGGCTTGGGTGACAAAATGTCTTGTGTAGGCGTGGGTTTGTCTCCCTCTCGCTCTCTCTCCCTAAGATGTGTCCGGCATAGGCCAGGGTGCCACTCGAGGCCCAAACCAATTCTGGTTATCGCTTCTCGGCCTTTTGGCTAAGATCAAGTGTAGTATCTGTTCTTATCAGTTTAATATCTGATACGTCCCCTATCTGGGGACCATATATTAAATGGATTTTTAGAACAGGGAGATGGAAAAAGAGCTTGCTCTGTCCACTCCACGCATTGACCTGGTATTGCAGTACCTCCAGGAACGGTGCACCCCTTCTTAACCCAGTTTCCAAAAGCAGAACTCAATTCACCTGATTCATATTAGCCCGATTTAATGAATTGGAAGAAAGCATACGTCTTCATATGCACCTCAATTTGGCCCATTCACTTTTCACACTTCCTCCTTTTGTTTTTTATCTTTCACACTTTTGACTTTCTTTATTCATCCAAATAGCAAACTCATCACCACTCAACCTGACCAACTCGGCTATGTCCCCGTGCTGCAGTTCTCTGTCTTATCTAGATCATTTGCAATTGAATGGAATAGATCCCTTTTGGACAAAGTGGATTCACCTGCTGCTGCAGTGACCACAGGTGTGATAAGATCTAGAATTGGCATCTGGTGCGATCTCTCCGCTTCCACTCCAAAGAAAGTTACCTGTTTATTCCTATCATGCATTGGTTTTTGGGGTTTTCTTTGAGTAATGATGATCTCTTTAGTAGTCTGTTGGCGCCCTCTCCTGGAGGAATAGTTTGCTTGCTCTTGGACATTCTAAAAGAGAGGTCATGATAGACATTGAGCTTCTGAGCTCAATTGGGGACAGTCATGGGTGATGAATGTTTGCAACCTACTGCGAAGCCTCATACCGCAATATAAGGAACGTCAAATACTAAGAAAGGGCGGCCTATGAAAGAATTACTACTTTCAATAAGTACACTTAAACGGCTAATTGGGAATAGAAAAACTGTAAAAAGCCCTCTGAGAAAGCCCCCCTCTAACCTTTGATAGTAAGCTTTTCTGTAGTCTGCCTGTTGATGTATTTTCCGTTTGAACTGTGCACAACATGAAGAGACGGAACACTGGCGGCTTGTCACAATGCCCCCCGATGACATCACAATAGCGCTGCTGCCTAGAAAACAAGCTGCGCAGAAGAAGTTGTTCTTTGGGTGGGAGGGTGGGCTAGTGGAAGGAGGGGGCAATCTCTTTTTTTCCCGGGTGGTAGGGGGATGACAGGAGAAGGGAAGCGGGTGGTGAGAAAGGTACAGAGGGCAGGGTTTGGGGGCTGGGAAGGAAAGGGAAAAGATTAGGGTTTGGGGATGATGAAAGGGCTTTCTACGGGTAAGGATGGCAAAGGGTGGCAGTGACGGAAAGTCAGGCAACCTGTCCTGTCCGTCTTTTTGTATCGTGAATTGGAAAGACTGCAAGGGGGAGGGGAGTTGCTTGCGCCCTAAAGGAGGAGTTATTCAGATTCATTGCAGTGGGCGGCGGCTGCAAAACGCACCATTCTTCTTGTTTTTGCTCTGCAAAGCAGCCTTTTCAAGGGTTGGCTTGGGTGACAAAATGTCTTGTGTAGGCGTGGGTTTGTCTCCCTCTCGCTCTCTCTCCCTAAGATGTGTCCGGCATAGGCCAGGGTGCCACTCGAGGCCCAAACCAATTCTGGTTATCGCTTCTCGGCCTTTTGGCTAAGATCAAGTGTAGTATCTGTTCTTATCAGTTTAATATCTGATACGTCCCCTATCTGGGGACCATATATTAAATGGATTTTTAGAACAGGGAGATGGAAAAAGAGCTTGCTCTGTCCACTCCACGCATTGACCTGGTATTGCAGTACCTCCAGGAACGGTGCACCCCTTCTTAACCCAGTTTCCAAAAGCAGAACTCAATTCACCTGATTCATATTAGCCCGATTTAATGAATTGGAAGAAAGCATACGTCTTCATATGCACCTCAATTTGGCCCATTCACTTTTCACACTTCCTCCTTTTGTTTTTTATCTTTCACACTTTTGACTTTCTTTATTCATCCAAATAGCAAACTCATCACCACTCAACCTGACCAACTCGGCTATGTCCCCGTGCTGCAGTTCTCTGTCTTATCTAGATCATTTGCAATTGAATGGAATAGATCCCTTTTGGACAAAGTGGATTCACCTGCTGCTGCAGTGACCACAGGTGTGATAAGATCTAGAATTGGCATCTGGTGCGATCTCTCCGCTTCCACTCCAAAGAAAGTTACCTGTTTATTCCTATCATGCATTGGTTTTTGGGGTTTTCTTTGAGTAATGATGATCTCTTTAGTAGTCTGTTGGCGCCCTCTCCTGGAGGAATAGTTTGCTTGCTCTTGGACATTCTAAAAGAGAGGTCATGATAGACATTGAGCTTCTGAGCTCAATTGGGGACAGTCATGGGTGATGAATGTTTGCAACCTACTGCGAAGCCTCATACCGCAATATAAGGAACGTCAAA
This sequence comes from Anomaloglossus baeobatrachus, assembly GCF_048569485.1. Lineage (NCBI taxonomy): Eukaryota > Metazoa > Chordata > Amphibia > Anura > Aromobatidae > Anomaloglossus > Anomaloglossus baeobatrachus. The sequence goes on from NW_027445310.1 coordinate 23,556, forward strand.
TACTAAGAAAGGGCGGCCTATGAAAGAATTACTACTTTCAATAAGTACACTTAAACGGCTAATTGGGAATAGAAAAACTGTAAAAAGCCCTCTGAGAAAGCCCCCCTCTAACCTTTGATAGTAAGCTTTTCTGTAGTCTGCCTGTTGATGTATTTTCCGTTTGAACTGTGCACAACATGAAGAGACGGAACACTGGCGGCTTGTCACAATGCCCCCCGATGACATCACAATAGCGCTGCTGCCTAGAAAACAAGCTGCGCAGAAGAAGTTGTTCTTTGGGTGGGAGGGTGGGCTAGTGGAAGGAGGGGGCAATCTCTTTTTTTCCCGGGTGGTAGGGGGATGACAGGAGAAGGGAAGCGGGTGGTGAGAAAGGTACAGAGGGCAGGGTTTGGGGGCTGGGAAGGAAAGGGAAAAGATTAGGGTTTGGGGATGATGAAAGGGCTTTCTACGGGTAAGGATGGCAAAGGGTGGCAGTGACGGAAAGTCAGGCAACCTGTCCTGTCCGTCTTTTTGTATCGTGAATTGGAAAGACTGCAAGGGGGAGGGGAGTTGCTTGCGCCCTAAAGGAGGAGTTATTCAGATTCATTGCAGTGGGCGGCGGCTGCAAAACGCACCATTCTTCTTGTTTTTGCTCTGCAAAGCAGCCTTTTCAAGGGTTGGCTTGGGTGACAAAATGTCTTGTGTAGGCGTGGGTTTGTCTCGCTCTCGCTCTCTCTCCCTAAGATGTGTCCGGCATAGGCCAGGGTGCCACTCGAGGCCCAAACCAATTCTGGTTATCGCTTCTCGGCCTTTTGGCTAAGATCAAGTGTAGTATCTGTTCTTATCAGTTTAATATCTGATACGTCCCCTATCTGGGGACCATATATTAAATGGATTTTTAGAACAGGGAGATGGAAAAAGAGCTTGCTCTGTCCACTCCACGCATTGACCTGGTATTGCAGTACCTCCAGGAACGGTGCACCCCTTCTTAACCCAGTTTCCAAAAGCAGAACTCAATTCACCTGATTCATATTAGCCCGATTTAATGAATTGGAAGAAAGCATACGTCTTCATATGCACCTCAATTTGGCCCATTCACTTTTCACACTTCCTCCTTTTGTTTTTTATCTTTCACACTTTTGACTTTCTTTATTCATCCAAATAGCAAACTCATCACCACTCAACCTGACCAACTCGGCTATGTCCCCGTGCTGCAGTTCTCTGTCTTATCTAGATCATTTGCAATTGAATGGAATAGATCCCTTTTGGACAAAGTGGATTCACCTGCTGCTGCAGTGACCACAGGTGTGATAAGATCTAGAATTGGCATCTGGTGCGATCTCTCCGCTTCCACTCCAAAGAAAGTTACCTGTTTATTCCTATCATGCATTGGTTTTTGGGGTTTTCTTTGAGTAATGATGATCTCTTTAGTAGTCTGTTGGCGCCCTCTCCTGGAGGAATAGTTTGCTTGCTCTTGGACATTCTAAAAGAGAGGTCATGATAGACATTGAGCTTCTGAGCTCAATTGGGGACAGTCATGGGTGATGAATGTTTGCAACCTACTGCGAAGCCTCATACCGCAATATAAGGAACGTCAAATACTAAGAAAGGGCGGCCTATGAAAGAATTACTACTTTCAATAAGTACACTTAAACGGCTAATTGGGAATAGAAAAACTGTAAAAAGCCCTCTGAGAAAGCCCCCCTCTAACCTTTGATAGTAAGCTTTTCTGTAGTCTGCCTGTTGATGTATTTTCCGTTTGAACTGTGCACAACATGAAGAGACGGAACACTGGCGGCTTGTCACAATGCCCCCCGATGACATCACAATAGCGCTGCTGCCTAGAAAACAAGCTGCGCAGAAGAAGTTGTTCTTTGGGTGGGAGGGTGGGCTAGTGGAAGGAGGGGGCAATCTCTTTTTTTCCCGGGTGGTAGGGGGATGACAGGAGAAGGGAAGCGGGTGGTGAGAAAGGTACAGAGGGCAGGGTTTGGGGGCTGGGAAGGAAAGGGAAAAGATTAGGGTTTGGGGATGATGAAAGGGCTTTCTACGGGTAAGGATGGCAAAGGGTGGCAGTGACGGAAAGTCAGGCAACCTGTCCTGTCCGTCTTTTTGTATCGTGAATTGGAAAGACTGCAAGGGGGAGGGGAGTTGCTTGCGCCCTAAAGGAGGAGTTATTCAGATTCATTGCAGTGGGCGGCGGCTGCAAAACGCACCATTCTTCTTGTTTTTGCTCTGCAAAGCAGCCTTTTCAAGGGTTGGCTTGGGTGACAAAATGTCTTGTGTAGGCGTGGGTTTGTCTCGCTCTCGCTCTCTCTCCCTAAGATGTGTCCGGCATAGGCCAGGGTGCCACTCGAGGCCCAAACCAATTCTGGTTATCGCTTCTCGGCCTTTTGGCTAAGATCAAGTGTAGTATCTGTTCTTATCAGTTTAATATCTGATACGTCCCCTATCTGGGGACCATATATTAAATGGATTTTTAGAACAGGGAGATGGAAAAAGAGCTTGCTCTGTCCACTCCACGCATTGACCTGGTATTGCAGTACCTCCAGGAACGGTGCACCCCTTCTTAACCCAGTTTCCAAAAGCAGAACTCAATTCACCTGATTCATATTAGCCCGATTTAATGAATTGGAAGAAAGCATACGTCTTCATATGCACCTCAATTTGGCCCATTCACTTTTCACACTTCCTCCTTTTGTTTTTTATCTTTCACACTTTTGACTTTCTTTATTCATCCAAATAGCAAACTCATCACCACTCAACCTGACCAACTCGGCTATGTCCCCGTGCTGCAGTTCTCTGTCTTATCTAGATCATTTGCAATTGAATGGAATAGATCCCTTTTGGACAAAGTGGATTCACCTGCTGCTGCAGTGACCACAGGTGTGATAAGATCTAGAATTGGCATCTGGTGCGATCTCTCCGCTTCCACTCCAAAGAAAGTTACCTGTTTATTCCTATCATGCATTGGTTTTTGGGGTTTTCTTTGAGTAATGATGATCTCTTTAGTAGTCTGTTGGCGCCCTCTCCTGGAGGAATAGTTTGCTTGCTCTTGGACATTCTAAAAGAGAGGTCATGATAGACATTGAGCTTCTGAGCTCAATTGGGGACAGTCATGGGTGATGAATGTTTGCAACCTACTGCGAAGCCTCATACCGCAATATAAGGAACGTCAAATACTAAGAAAGGGCGGCCTATGAAAGAATTACTACTTTCAATAAGTACACTTAAACGGCTAATTGGGAATAGAAAAACTGTAAAAAGCCCTCTGAGAAAGCCCCCCTCTAACCTTTGATAGTAAGCTTTTCTGTAGTCTGCCTGTTGATGTATTTTCCGTTTGAACTGTGCACAACATGAAGAGACGGAACACTGGCGGCTTGTCACAATGCCCCCCGATGACATCACAATAGCGCTGCTGCCTAGAAAACAAGCTGCGCAGAAGAAGTTGTTCTTTGGGTGGGAGGGTGGGCTAGTGGAAGGAGGGGGCAATCTCTTTTTTTCCCGGGTGGTAGGGGGATGACAGGAGAAGGGAAGCGGGTGGTGAGAAAGGTACAGAGGGCAGGGTTTGGGGGCTGGGAAGGAAAGGGAAAAGATTAGGGTTTGGGGATGATGAAAGGGCTTTCTACGGGTAAGGATGGCAAAGGGTGGCAGTGACGGAAAGTCAGGCAACCTGTCCTGTCCGTCTTTTTGTATCGTGAATTGGAAAGACTGCAAGGGGGAGGGGAGTTGCTTGCGCCCTAAAGGAGGAGTTATTCAGATTCATTGCAGTGGGCGGCGGCTGCAAAACGCACCATTCTTCTTGTTTTTGCTCTGCAAAGCAGCCTTTTCAAGGGTTGGCTTGGGTGACAAAATGTCTTGTGTAGGCGTGGGTTTGTCTCCCTCTCGCTCTCTCTCCCTAAGATGTGTCCGGCATAGGCCAGGGTGCCACTCGAGGCCCAAACCAATTCTGGTTATCGCTTCTCGGCCTTTTGGCTAAGATCAAGTGTAGTATCTGTTCTTATCAGTTTAATATCTGATACGTCCCCTATCTGGGGACCATATATTAAATGGATTTTTAGAACAGGGAGATGGAAAAAGAGCTTGCTCTGTCCACTCCACGCATTGACCAGGTATTGCAGTACCTCCAGGAACGGTGCACCCCTTCTTAACCCAGTTTCCAAAAGCAGAACTCAATTCACCTGATTCATATTAGCCCGATTTAATGAATTGGAAGAAAGCATACGTCTTCATATGCACCTCAATTTGGCCCATTCACTTTTCACACTTCCTCCTTTTGTTTTTTATCTTTCACACTTTTGACTTTCTTTATTCATCCAAATAGCAAACTCATCACCACTCAACCTGACCAACTCGGCTATGTCCCCGTGCTGCAGTTCTCTGTCTTATCTAGATCATTTGCAATTGAATGGAATAGATCCCTTTTGGACAAAGTGGATTCACCTGCTGCTGCAGTGACCACAGGTGTGATAAGATCTAGAATTGGCATCTGGTGCGATCTCTCCGCTTCCACTCCAAAGAAAGTTACCTGTTTATTCCTATCATGCATTGGTTTTTGGGGTTTTCTTTGAGTAATGATGATCTCTTTAGTAGTCTGTTGGCGCCCTCTCCTGGAGGAATAGTTTGCTTGCTCTTGGACATTCTAAAAGAGAGGTCATGATAGACATTGAGCTTCTGAGCTCAATTTGGGACAGTCATGGGTGATGAATGTTTGCAACCTACTGCGAAGCCTCATACCGCAATATAAGGAACGTCAAATACTAAGAAAGGGCGGCCTATGAAAGAATTACTACTTTCAATAAGTACACTTAAACGGCTAATTGGGAATAGAAAAACTGTAAAAAGCCCTCTGAGAAAGCCCCCCTCTAACCTTTGATAGTAAGCTTTTCTGTAGTCTGCCTGTTGATGTATTTTCCGTTTGAACTGTGCACAACATGAAGAGACGGAACACTGGCGGCTTGTCACAATGCCCCCCGATGACATCACAATAGCGCTGCTGCCTAGAAAACAAGCTGCGCAGAAGAAGTTGTTCTTTGGGTGGGAGGGTGGGCTAGTGGAAGGAGGGGGCAATCTCTTTTTTTCCCGGGTGGTAGGGGGATGACAGGAGAAGGGAAGCGGGTGGTGAGAAAGGTACAGAGGGCAGGGTTTGGGGGCTGGGAAGGAAAGGGAAAAGATTAGGGTTTGGGGATGATGAAAGGGCTTTCTACGGGTAAGGATGGCAAAGGGTGGCAGTGACGGAAAGTCAGGCAACCTGTCCTGTCCGTCTTTTTGTATCGTGAATTGGAAAGACTGCAAGGGGGAGGGGAGTTGCTTGCGCCCTAAAGGAGGAGTTATTCAGATTCATTGCAGTGGGTGGCGGCTGCAAAACGCACCATTCTTCTTGTTTTTGCTCTGCAAAGCAGCCTTTTCAAGGGTTGGCTTGGGTGACAAAATGTCTTGTGTAGGCGTGGGTTTGTCTCCCTCTCGCTCTCTCTCCCTAAGATGTGTCCGGCATAGGCCAGGGTGCCACTCAAGGCCCAAACCAATTCTGGTTATCGCTTCTCGGCCTTTTGGCTAAGATCAAGTGTAGTATCTGTTCTTATCAGTTTAATATCTGATACGTCCCCTATCTGGGGACCATATATTAAATGGATTTTTAGAACAGGGAGATGGAAAAAGAGCTTGCTCTGTCCACTCCACGCATTGACCTGGTATTGCAGTACCTCCAGGAACGGTGCACCCCTTCTTAACCCAGTTTCCAAAAGCAGAACTCAATTCACCTGATTCATATTAGCCCGATTTAATGAATTGGAAGAAAGCATACGTCTTCATATGCACCTCAATTTGGCCCATTCACTTTTCACACTTCCTCCTTTTGTTTTTTATCTTTCACACTTTTGACTTTCTTTATTCATCCAAATAGCAAACTCATCACCACTCAACCTGACCAACTCGGCTATGTCCCCGTGCTGCAGTTCTCTGTCTTATCTAGATCATTTGCAATTGAATGGAATAGATCCCTTTTGGACAAAGTGGATTCACCTGCTGCTGCAGTGACCACAGGTGTGATAAGATCTAGAATTGGCATCTGGTGCGATCTCTCCGCTTCCACTCCAAAGAAAGTTACCTGTTTATTCCTATCATGCATTGGTTTTTGGGGTTTTCTTTGAGTAATGATGATCTCTTTAGTAGTCTGTTGGCGCCCTCTCCTGGAGGAATAGTTTGCTTGCTCTTGGACATTCTAAAAGAGAGGTCATGATAGACATTGAGCTTCTGAGCTCAATTGGGGACAGTCATGGGTGATGAATGTTTGCAACCTACTGCGAAGCCTCATACCGCAATATAAGGAACGTCAAATACTAAGAAAGGGCGGCCTATGAAAGAATTACTACTTTCAATAAGTACACTTAAACGGCTAATTGGGAATAGAAAAACTGTAAAAAGCCCTCTGAGAAAGCCCCCCTCTAACCTTTGATAGTAAGCTTTTCTGTAGTCTGCCTGTTGATGTATTTTCCGTTTGAAATGTGCACAACATGAAGAGACGGAACACTGGCGGCTTGTCACAATGCCCCCCGATGACATCACAATAGCGCTGCTGCCTAGAAAACAAGCTGCGCAGAAGAAGTTGTTCTTTGGGTGGGAGGGTGGGCTAGTGGAAGGAGGGGGCAATCTCTTTTTTTCCCGGGTGGTAGGGGGATGACAGGAGAAGGGAAGCGGGTGGTGAGAAAGGTACAGAGGGCAGGGTTTGGGGGCTGGGAAGGAAAGGGAAAAGATTAGGGTTTGGGGATGATGAAAGGGCTTTCTACGGGTAAGGATGGCAAAGGGTGGCAGTGACGGAAAGTCAGGCAACCTGTCCTGTCCGTCTTTTTGTATCGTGAATTGGAAAGACTGCAAGGGGGAGGGGAGTTGCTTGCGCCCTAAAGGAGGAGTTATTCAGATTCATTGCAGTGGGCGGCGGCTGCAAAACGCACCATTCTTCTTGTTTTTGCTCTGCAAAGCAGCCTTTTCAAGGGTTGGCTTGGGTGACAAAATGTCTTGTGTAGGCGTGGGTTTGTCTCCCTCTCGCTCTCTCTCCCTAAGATGTGTCCGGCATAGGCCAGGGTGCCACTCGAGGCCCAAACCAATTCTGGTTATCGCTTCTCGGCCTTTTGGCTAAGATCAAGTGTAGTATCTGTTCTTATCAGTTTAATATCTGATACGTCCCCTATCTGGGGACCATATATTAAATGGATTTTTAGAACAGGGAGATGGAAAAAGAGCTTGCTCTGTCCACTCCACGCATTGACCTGGTATTGCAGTACCTCCAGGAACGGTGCACCCCTTCTTAACCCAGTTTCCAAAAGCAGAACTCAATTCACCTGATTCATATTAGCCCGATTTAATGAATTGGAAGAAAGCATACGTCTTCATATGCACCTCAATTTGGCCCATTCACTTTTCACACTTCCTCCTTTTGTTTTTTATCTTTCACACTTTTGACTTTCTTTATTCATCCAAATAGCAAACTCATCACCACTCAACCTGACCAACTCGGCTATGTCCCCGTGCTGCAGTTCTCTGTCTTATCTAGATCATTTGCAATTGAATGGAATAGATCCCTTTTGGACAAAGTGGATTCACCTGCTGCTGCAGTGACCACAGGTGTGATAAGATCTAGAATTGGCATCTGGTGCGATCTCTCCGCTTCCACTCCAAAGAAAGTTACCTGTTTATTCCTATCATGCATTGGTTTTTGGGGTTTTCTTTGAGTAATGATGATCTCTTTAGTAGTCTGTTGGCGCCCTCTCCTGGAGGAATAGTTTGCTTGCTCTTGGACATTCTAAAAGAGAGGTCATGATAGACATTGAGCTTCTGAGCTCAATTGGGGACAGTCATGGGTGATGAATGTTTGCAACCTACTGCGAAGCCTCATACCGCAATATAAGGAACGTCAAATACTAAGAAAGGGCGGCCTATGAAAGAATTACTACTTTCAATAAGTACACTTAAACGGCTAATTGGGAATAGAAAAACTGTAAAAAGCCCTCTGAGAAAGCCCCCCTCTAACCTTTGATAGTAAGCTTTTCTGTAGTCTGCCTGTTGATGTATTTTCCGTTTGAACTGTGCACAACATGAAGAGACGGAACACTGGCGGCTTGTCACAATGCCCCCCGATGACATCACAATAGCGCTGCTGCCTAGAAAACAAGCTGCGCAGAAGAAGTTGTTCTTTGGGTGGGAGGGTGGGCTAGTGGAAGGAGGGGGCAATCTCTTTTTTTCCCGGGTGGTAGGGGGATGACAGGAGAAGGGAAGCGGGTGGTGAGAAAGGTACAGAGGGCAGGGTTTGGGGGCTGGGAAGGAAAGGGAAAAGATTAGGGTTTGGGGATGATGAAAGGGCTTTCTACGGGTAAGGATGGCAAAGGGTGGCAGTGACGGAAAGTCAGGCAACCTGTCCTGTCCGTCTTTTTGTATCGTGAATTGGAAAGACTGCAAGGGGGAGGGGAGTTGCTTGCGCCCTAAAGGAGGAGTTATTCAGATTCATTGCAGTGGGCGGCGGCTGCAAAACGCACCATTCTTCTTGTTTTTGCTCTGCAAAGCAGCCTTTTCAAGGGTTGGCTTGGGTGACAAAATGTCTTGTGTAGGCGTGGGTTTGTCTCCCTCTCGCTCTCTCTCCCTAAGATGTGTCCGGCATAGGCCAGGGTGCCACTCGAGGCCCAAACCAATTCTGGTTATCGCTTCTCGGCCTTTTGGCTAAGATCAAGTGTAGTATCTGTTCTTATCAGTTTAATATCTGATACGTCCCCTATCTGGGGACCATATATTAAATGGATTTTTAGAACAGGGAGATGGAAAAAGAGCTTGCTCTGTCCACTCCACGCATTGACCTGGTATTGCAGTACCTCCAGGAACGGTGCACCCCTTCTTAACCCAGTTTCCAAAAGCAGAACTCAATTCACCTGATTCATATTAGCCCGATTTAATGAATTGGAAGAAAGCATACGTCTTCATATGCACCTCAATTTGGCCCATTCACTTTTCACACTTCCTCCTTTTGTTTTTTATCTTTCACACTTTTGACTTTCTTTATTCATCCAAATAGCAAACTCATCACCACTCAACCTGACCAACTCGGCTATGTCCCCGTGCTGCAGTTCTCTGTCTTATCTAGATCATTTGCAATTGAATGGAATAGATCCCTTTTGGACAAAGTGGATTCACCTGCTGCTGCAGTGACCACAGGTGTGATAAGATCTAGAATTGGCATCTGGTGCGATCTCTCCGCTTCCACTCCAAAGAAAGTTACCTGTTTATTCCTATCATGCATTGGTTTTTGGGGTTTTCTTTGAGTAATGATGATCTCTTTAGTAGTCTGTTGGCGCCCTCTCCTGGAGGAATAGTTTGCTTGCTCTTGGACATTCTAAAAGAGAGGTCATGATAGACATTGAGCTTCTGAGCTCAATTGGGGACAGTCATGGGTGATGAATGTTTGCAACCTACTGCGAAGCCTCATACCGCAATATAAGGAACGTCAAATACTAAGAAAGGGCGGCCTATGAAAGAATTACTACTTTCAATAAGTACACTTAAACGGCTAATTGGGAATAGAAAAACTGTAAAAAGCCCTCTGAGAAAGCCCCCCTCTAACCTTTGATAGTAAGCTTTTCTGTAGTCTGCCTGTTGATGTATTTTCCGTTTGAACTGTGCACAACATGAAGAGACGGAACACTGGCGGCTTGTCACAATGCCCCCCGATGACATCACAATAGCGCTGCTGCCTAGAAAACAAGCTGCGCAGAAGAAGTTGTTCTTTGGGTGGGAGGGTGGGCTAGTGGAAGGAGGGGGCAATCTCTTTTTTTCCCGGGTGGTAGGGGGATGACAGGAGAAGGGAAGCGGGTGGTGAGAAAGGTACAGAGGGCAGGGTTTGGGGGCTGGGAAGGAAAGGGAAAAGATTAGGGTTTGGGGATGATGAAAGGGCTTTCTACGGGTAAGGATGGCAAAGGGTGGCAGTGACGGAAAGTCAGGCAACCTGTCCTGTCCGTCTTTTTGTATCGTGAATTGGAAAGACTGCAAGGGGGAGGGGAGTTGCTTGCGCCCTAAAGGAGGAGTTATTCAGATTCATTGCAGTGGGCGGCGGCTGCAAAACGCACCATTCTTCTTGTTTTTGCTCTGCAAAGCAGCCTTTTCAAGGGTTGGCTTGGGTGACAAAATGTCTTGTGTAGGCGTGGGTTTGTCTCCCTCTCGCTCTCTCTCCCTAAGATGTGTCCGGCATAGGCCAGGGTGCCACTCGAGGCCCAAACCAATTCTGGTTATCGCTTCTCGGCCTTTTGGCTAAGATCAAGTGTAGTATTGTTCGAAAAGGTGGTTTAAGGCTCCGGCCACCTTAGTACAATGATGCAATGCACACTGGAAGGTTGCGCTTGTTAGTACTTTGGGAGGATAGTATATCCATCTAGAGGAAACCATGGCCCTACCAGGATCGAGGCTATTAGACTGAGTAAGTGTGGGGGTTATGGTGCAATGTGCCCCAGGAATGGACACCCTGGAGGGAGTCTGAACTTGCTAGGTTGGGACCCTGGTAAGCCTCAGACTCTGTCGCACGCCGCGCCTTGCCTATTCATACTTTCCAAGCATATTGCCCTATCCCGGCCTTCTGGCTAAGAAGGGAAATTTTTATAATCCCGGTCGGAGGTCCGGTCAGCTTTGGGCTGAGAAACCAACACCCGGTTGGAGGTCCGGGTCAGCTTTGGCTGAGAAACCAACACCCGGTTGGAGGTCCGGTTAGCCTTGGGCTGAGAAACCAACACCCGGTTGGAGATCCGGTCAGCCTTGGGCTGAGAAACCAACACCCGGTTGGAGGTCCGGTCAGCCTTGGGCTGAGAAACCAACACCGGTTGACGGTCCGGGCAGTCTCGGCTGCGAAACCAACGACTAGTAGCTCCCTACTCCACTTGGGTAAGATGCCTCGGTGGACGCTGGGAGCAACAACAAGGCTCAACCAGGCTTCGGCTTGGGGGAGCACTGAAGTTCCCTGACCCTCGCTGTGGCCTTCTGGTTCGGAGGGACGGGGTTGATTTTTGGGGATCCTCTTCTCACGGAGGGGTCCACACGAATCCTAGCCGTTGCACTGTTTTTGGTGTGACTTCGGTCATGCATTTTTGCGGTGCTTTGGAAAGCTTCATTAAATCAATCTGTTCTTATCAGTTTAATATCTGATACGTCCCCTATCTGGGGACCATATATTAAATGGATTTTTAGAACAGGGAGATGGAAAAAGAGCTTGCTCTGTCCACTCCACGCATTGACCTGGTATTGCAGTACCTCCAGGAACGGTGCACCCCTTCTTAACCCAGTTTCCAAAAGCAGAACTCAATTCACCTGATTCATATTAGCCCGATTTAATGAATTGGAAGAAAGCATACGTCTTCATATGCACCTCAATTTGGCCCATTCACTTTTCACACTTCCTCCTTTTGTTTTTTATCTTTCACACTTTTGACTTTCTTTATTCATCCAAATAGCAAACTCATCACCACTCAACCTGACCAACTCGGCTATGTCCCCGTGCTGCAGTTCTCTGTCTTATCTAGATCATTTGCAATTGAATGGAATAGATCCCTTTTGGACAAAGTGGATTCACCTGCTGCTGCAGTGACCACAGGTGTGATAAGATCTAGAATTGGCATCTGGTGCGATCTCTCCGCTTCCACTCCAAAGAAAGTTACCTGTTTATTCCTATCATGCATTGGTTTTTGGGGTTTTCTTTGAGTAATGATGATCTCTTTAGTAGTCTGTTGGCGCCCTCTCCTGGAGGAATAGTTTGCTTGCTCTTGGACATTCTAAAAGAGAGGTCATGATAGACATTGAGCTTCTGAGCTCAATTGGGGACAGTCATGGGTGATGAATGTTTGCAACCTACTGCGAAGCCTCATACCGCAATATAAGGAACGTCAAATACTAAGAAAGGGCGGCCTATGAAAGAATTACTACTTTCAATAAGTACACTTAAACGGCTAATTGGGAATAGAAAAACTGTAAAAAGCCCTCTGAGAAAGCCCCCCTCTAACCTTTGATAGTAAGCTTTTCTGTAGTCTGCCTGTTGATGTATTTTCCGTTTGAACTGTGCACAACATGAAGAGACGGAACACTGGCGGCTTGTCACAATGCCCCCCGATGACATCACAATAGCGCTGCTGCCTAGAAAACAAGCTGCGCAGAAGAAGTTGTTCTTTGGGTGGGAGGGTGGGCTAGTGGAAGGAGGGGGCAATCTCTTTTTTTCCCGGGTGGTAGGGGGATGACAGGAGAAGGGAAGCGGGTGGTGAGAAAGGTACAGAGGGCAGGGTTTGGGGGCTGGGAAGGAAAGGGAAAAGATTAGGGTTTGGGGATGATGAAAGGGCTTTCTACGGGTAAGGATGGCAAAGGGTGGCAGTGACGGAAAGTCAGGCAACCTGTCCTGTCCGTCTTTTTGTATCGTGAATTGGAAAGACTGCAAGGGGGAGGGGAGTTGCTTGCGCCCTAAAGGAGGAGTTATTCAGATTCATTGCAGTGGGCGGCGGCTGCAAAACGCACCATTCTTCTTGTTTTTGCTCTGCAAAGCAGCCTTTTCAAGGGTTGGCTTGGGTGACAAAATGTCTTGTGTAGGCGTGGGTTTGTCTCCCTCTCGCTCTCTCTCCCTAAGATGTGTCCGGCATAGGCCAGGGTGCCACTCGAGGCCCAAACCAATTCTGGTTATCGCTTCTCGGCCTTTTGGCTAAGATCAAGTGTAGTATCTGTTCTTATCAGTTTAATATCTGATACGTCCCCTATCTGGGGACCATATATTAAATGGATTTTTAGAACAGGGAGATGGAAAAAGAGCTTGCTCTGTCCACTCCACGCATTGACCTGGTATTGCAGTACCTCCAGGAACGGTGCACCCCTTCTTAACCCAGTTTCCAAAAGCAGAACTCAATTCACCTGATTCATATTAGCCCGATTTAATGAATTGGAAGAAAGCATACGTCTTCATATGCACCTCAATTTGGCCCATTCACTTTTCACACTTCCTCCTTTTGTTTTTTATCTTTCACACTTTTGACTTTCTTTATTCATCCAAATAGCAAACTCATCACCACTCAACCTGACCAACTCGGCTATGTCCCCGTGCTGCAGTTCTCTGTCTTATCTAGATCATTTGCAATTGAATGGAATAGATCCCTTTTGGACAAAGTGGATTCACCTGCTGCTGCAGTGACCACAGGTGTGATAAGATCTAGAATTGGCATCTGGTGCGATCTCTCCGCTTCCACTCCAAAGAAAGTTACCTGTTTATTCCTATCATGCATTGGTTTTTGGGGTTTTCTTTGAGTAATGATGATCTCTTTAGTAGTCTGTTGGCGCCCTCTCCTGGAGGAATAGTTTGCTTGCTCTTGGACATTCTAAAAGAGAGGTCATGATAGACATTGAGCTTCTGAGCTCAATTGGGGACAGTCATGGGTGATGAATGTTTGCAACCTACTGCGAAGCCTCATACCGCAATATAAGGAACGTCAAATACTAAGAAAGGGCGGCCTATGAAAGAATTACTACTTTCAATAAGTACACTTAAACGGCTAATTGGGAATAGAAAAACTGTAAAAAGCCCTCTGAGAAAGCCCCCCTCTAACCTTTGATAGTAAGCTTTTCTGTAGTCTGCCTGTTGATGTATTTTCCGTTTGAACTGTGCACAACATGAAGAGACGGAACACTGGCGGCTTGTCACAATGCCCCCCGATGACATCACAATAGCGCTGCTGCCTAGAAAACAAGCTGCGCAGAAGAAGTTGTTCTTTGGGTGGGAGGGTGGGCTAGTGGAAGGAGGGGGCAATCTCTTTTTTTCCCGGGTGGTAGGGGGATGACAGGAGAAGGGAAGCGGGTGGTGAGAAAGGTACAGAGGGCAGGGTTTGGGGGCTGGGAAGGAAAGGGAAAAGATTAGGGTTTGGGGATGATGAAAGGGCTTTCTACGGGTAAGGATGGCAAAGGGTGGCAGTGACGGAAAGTCAGGCAACCTGTCCTGTCCGTCTTTTTGTATCGTGAATTGGAAAGACTGCAAGGGGGAGGGGAGTTGCTTGCGCCCTAAAGGAGGAGTTATTCAGATTCATTGCAGTGGGCGGCGGCTGCAAAACGCACCATTCTTCTTGTTTTTGCTCTGCAAAGCAGCCTTTTCAAGGGTTGGCTTGGGTGACAAAATGTCTTGTGTAGGCGTGGGTTTGTCTCCCTCTCGCTCTCTCTCCCTAAGATGTGTCCGGCATAGGCCAGGGTGCCACTCGAGGCCCAAACCAATTCTGGTTATCGCTTCTCGGCCTTTTGGCTAAGATCAAGTGTAGTATCTGTTCTTATCAGTTTAATATCTGATACGTCCCCTATCTGGGGACCATATATTAAATGGATTTTTAGAACAGGGAGATGGAAAAAGAGCTTGCTCTGTCCACTCCACGCATTGACCTGGTATTGCAGTACCTCCAGGAACGGTGCACCCCTTCTTAACCCAGTTTCCAAAAGCAGAACTCAATTCACCTGATTCATATTAGCCCGATTTAATGAATTGGAAGAAAGCATACGTCTTCATATGCACCTCAATTTGGCCCATTCACTTTTCACACTTCCTCCTTTTGTTTTTTATCTTTCACACTTTTGACTTTCTTTATTCATCCAAATAGCAAACTCATCACCACTCAACCTGACCAACTCGGCTATGTCCCCGTGCTGCAGTTCTCTGTCTTATCTAGATCATTTGCAATTGAATGGAATAGATCCCTTTTGGACAAAGTGGATTCACCTGCTGCTGCAGTGACCACAGGTGTGATAAGATCTAGAATTGGCATCTGGTGCGATCTCTCCGCTTCCACTCCAAAGAAAGTTACCTGTTTATTCCTATCATGCATTGGTTTTTGGGGTTTTCTTTGAGTAATGATGATCTCTTTAGTAGTCTGTTGGCGCCCTCTCCTGGAGGAATAGTTTGCTTGCTCTTGGACATTCTAAAAGAGAGGTCATGATAGACATTGAGCTTCTGAGCTCAATTGGGGACAGTCATGGGTGATGAATGTTTGCAACCTACTGCGAAGCCTCATACCGCAATATAAGGAACGTCAAATACTAAGAAAGGGCGGCCTATGAAAGAATTACTACTTTCAATAAGTACACTTAAACGGCTAATTGGGAATAGAAAAACTGTAAAAAGCCCTCTGAGAAAGCCCCCCTCTAACCTTTGATAGTAAGCTTTTCTGTAGTCTGCCTGTTGATGTATTTTCCGTTTGAACTGTGCACAACATGAAGAGACGGAACACTGGCGGCTTGTCACAATGCCCCCCGATGACATCACAATAGCGCTGCTGCCTAGAAAACAAGCTGCGCAGAAGAAGTTGTTCTTTGGGTGGGAGGGTGGGCTAGTGGAAGGAGGGGGCAATCTCTTTTTTTCCCGGGTGGTAGGGGGATGACAGGAGAAGGGAAGCGGGTGGTGAGAAAGGTACAGAGGGCAGGGTTTGGGGGCTGGGAAGGAAAGGGAAAAGATTAGGGTTTGGGGATGATGAAAGGGCTTTCTACGGGTAAGGATGGCAAAGGGTGGCAGTGACGGAAAGTCAGGCAACCTGTCCTGTCCGTCTTTTTGTATCGTGAATTGGAAAGACTGCAAGGGGGAGGGGAGTTGCTTGCGCCCTAAAGGAGGAGTTATTCAGATTCATTGCAGTGGGCGGCGGCTGCAAAACGCACCATTCTTCTTGTTTTTGCTCTGCAAAGCAGCCTTTTCAAGGGTTGGCTTGGGTGACAAAATGTCTTGTGTAGGCGTGGGTTTGTCTCCCTCTCGCTCTCTCTCCCTAAGATGTGTCCGGCATAGGCCAGGGTGCCACTCGAGGCCCAAACCAATTCTGGTTATCGCTTCTCGGCCTTTTGGCTAAGATCAAGTGTAGTATCTGTTCTTATCAGTTTAATATCTGATACGTCCCCTATCTGGGGACCATATATTAAATGGATTTTTAGAACAGGGAGATGGAAAAAGAGCTTGCTCTGTCCACTCCACGCATTGACCTGGTATTGCAGTACCTCCAGGAACGGTGCACCCCTTCTTAACCCAGTTTCCAAAAGCAGAACTCAATTCACCTGATTCATATTAGCCCGATTTAATGAATTGGAAGAAAGCATACGTCTTCATATGCACCTCAATTTGGCCCATTCACTTTTCACACTTCCTCCTTTTGTTTTTTATCTTTCACACTTTTGACTTTCTTTATTCATCCAAATAGCAAACTCATCACCACTCAACCTGACCAACTCGGCTATGTCCCCGTGCTGCAGTTCTCTGTCTTATCTAGATCATTTGCAATTGAATGGAATAGATCCCTTTTGGACAAAGTGGATTCACCTGCTGCTGCAGTGACCACAGGTGTGATAAGATCTAGAATTGGCATCTGGTGCGATCTCTCCGCTTCCACTCCAAAGAAAGTTACCTGTTTATTCCTATCATGCATTGGTTTTTGGGGTTTTCTTTGAGTAATGATGATCTCTTTAGTAGTCTGTTGGCGCCCTCTCCTGGAGGAATAGTTTGCTTGCTCTTGGACATTCTAAAAGAGAGGTCATGATAGACATTGAGCTTCTGAGCTCAATTGGGGACAGTCATGGGTGATGAATGTTTGCAACCTACTGCGAAGCCTTCATACCGCAATATAAGGAACGTCAAATACTAAGAAAGGGCGGCCTATGAAAGAATTACTACTTTCAATAAGTACACTTAAACGGCTAATTGGGAATAGAAAAACTGTAAAAAGCCCTCTGAGAAAGCCCCCCTCTAACCTTTGATAGTAAGCTTTTCTGTAGTCTGCCTGTTGATGTATTTTCCGTTTGAACTGTGCACAACATGAAGAGACGGAACACTGGCGGCTTGTCACAATGCCCCCCGATGACATCACAATAGCGCTGCTGCCTAGAAAACAAGCTGCGCAGAAGAAGTTGTTCTTTGGGTGGGAGGGTGGGCTAGTGGAAGGAGGGGGCAATCTCTTTTTTTCCCGGGTGGTAGGGGGATGACAGGAGAAGGGAAGCGGGTGGTGAGAAAGGTACAGAGGGCAGGGTTTGGGGGCTGGGAAGGAAAGGGAAAAGATTAGGGTTTGGGGATGATGAAAGGGCTTTCTACGGGTAAGGATGGCAAAGGGTGGCAGTGACGGAAAGTCAGGCAACCTGTCCTGTCCGTCTTTTTGTATCGTGAATTGGAAAGACTGCAAGGGGGAGGGGAGTTGCTTGCGCCCTAAAGGAGGAGTTATTCAGATTCATTGCAGTGGGCGGCGGCTGCAAAACGCACCATTCTTCTTGTTTTTGCTCTGCAAAGCAGCCTTTTCAAGGGTTGGCTTGGGTGACAAAATGTCTTGTGTAGGCGTGGGTTTGTCTCCCTCTCGCTCTCTCTCCCTAAGATGTGTCCGGCATAGGCCAGGGTGCCACTCGAGGCCCAAACCAATTCTGGTTATCGCTTCTCGGCCTTTTGGCTAAGATCAAGTGTAGTATCTGTTCTTATCAGTTTAATATCTGATACGTCCCCTATCTGGGGACCATATATTAAATGGATTTTTAGAACAGGGAGATGGAAAAAGAGCTTGCTCTGTCCACTCCACGCATTGACCTGGTATTGCAGTACCTCCAGGAACGGTGCACCCCTTCTTAACCCAGTTTCCAAAAGCAGAACTCAATTCACCTGATTCATATTAGCCCGATTTAATGAATTGGAAGAAAGCATACGTCTTCATATGCACCTCAATTTGGCCCATTCACTTTTCACACTTCCTCCTTTTGTTTTTTATCTTTCACACTTTTGACTTTCTTTATTCATCCAAATAGCAAACTCATCACCACTCAACCTGACCAACTCGGCTATGTCCCCGTGCTGCAGTTCTCTGTCTTATCTAGATCATTTGCAATTGAATGGAATAGATCCCTTTTGGACAAAGTGGATTCACCTGCTGCTGCAGTGACCACAGGTGTGATAAGATCTAGAATTGGCATCTGGTGCGATCTCTCCGCTTCCACTCCAAAGAAAGTTACCTGTTTATTCCTATCATGCATTGGTTTTTGGGGTTTTCTTTGAGTAATGATGATCTCTTTAGTAGTCTGTTGGCGCCCTCTCCTGGAGGAATAGTTTGCTTGCTCTTGGACATTCTAAAAGAGAGGTCATGATAGACATTGAGCTTCTGAGCTCAATTGGGGACAGTCATGGGTGATGAATGTTTGCAACCTACTGCGAAGCCTCATACCGCAATATAAGGAACGTCAAATACTAAGAAAGGGCGGCCTATGAAAGAATTACTACTTTCAATAAGTACACTTAAACGGCTAATTGGGAATAGAAAAACTGTAAAAAGCCCTCTGAGAAAGCCCCCCTCTAACCTTTGATAGTAAGCTTTTCTGTAGTCTGCCTGTTGATGTATTTTCCGTTTGAACTGTGCACAACATGAAGAGACGGAACACTGGCGGCTTGTCACAATGCCCCCCGATGACATCACAATAGCGCTGCTGCCTAGAAAACAAGCTGCGCAGAAGAAGTTGTTCTTTGGGTGGGAGGGTGGGCTAGTGGAAGGAGGGGGCAATCTCTTTTTTTCCCGGGTGGTAGGGGGATGACAGGAGAAGGGAAGCGGGTGGTGAGAAAGGTACAGAGGGCAGGGTTTGGGGGCTGGGAAGGAAAGGGAAAAGATTAGGGTTTGGGGATGATGAAAGGGCTTTCTACGGGTAAGGATGGCAAAGGGTGGCAGTGACGGAAAGTCAGGCAACCTGTCCTGTCCGTCTTTTTGTATCGTGAATTGGAAAGACTGCAAGGGGGAGGGGAGTTGCTTGCGCCCTAAAGGAGGAGTTATTCAGATTCATTGCAGTGGGCGGCGGCTGCAAAACGCACCATTCTTCTTGTTTTTGCTCTGCAAAGCAGCCTTTTCAAGGGTTGGCTTGGGTGACAAAATGTCTTGTGTAGGCGTGGGTTTGTCTCCCTCTCGCTCTCTCTCCCTAAGATGTGTCCGGCATAGGCCAGGGTGCCACTCGAGGCCCAAACCAATTCTGGTTATCGCTTCTCGGCCTTTTGGCTAAGATCAAGTGTAGTATCTGTTCTTATCAGTTTAATATCTGATACGTCCCCTATCTGGGGACCATATATTAAATGGATTTTTAGAACAGGGAGATGGAAAAAGAGCTTGCTCTGTCCACTCCACGCATTGACCTGGTATTGCAGTACCTCCAGGAACGGTGCACCCCTTCTTAACCCAGTTTCCAAAAGCAGAACTCAATTCACCTGATTCATATTAGCCCGATTTAATGAATTGGAAGAAAGCATACGTCTTCATATGCACCTCAATTTGGCCCATTCACTTTTCACACTTCCTCCTTTTGTTTTTTATCTTTCACACTTTTGACTTTCTTTATTCATCCAAATAGCAAACTCATCACCACTCAACCTGACCAACTCGGCTATGTCCCCGTGCTGCAGTTCTCTGTCTTATCTAGATCATTTGCAATTGAATGGAAAAGATCCCTTTTGGACAAAGTGGATTCACCTGCTGCTGCAGTGACCACAGGTGTGATAAGATCTAGAATTGGCATCTGGTGCGATCTCTCCGCTTCCACTCCAAAGAAAGTTACCTGTTTATTCCTATCATGCATTGGTTTTTGGGGTTTTCTTTGAGTAATGATGATCTCTTTAGTAGTCTGTTGGCGCCCTCTCCTGGAGGAATAGTTTGCTTGCTCTTGGACATTCTAAAAGAGAGGTCATGATAGACATTGAGCTTCTGAGCTCAATTGGGGACAGTCATGGGTGATGAATGTTTGCAACCTACTGCGAAGCCTCATACCGCAATATAAGGAACGTCAAATACTAAGAAAGGGCGGCCTATGAAAGAATTACTACTTTCAATAAGTACACTTAAACGGCTAATTGGGAATAGAAAAACTGTAAAAAGCCCTCTGAGAAAGCCCCCCTCTAACCTTTGATAGTAAGCTTTTCTGTAGTCTGCCTGTTGATGTATTTTCCGTTTGAACTGTGCACAACATGAAGAGACGGAACACTGGCGGCTTGTCACAATGCCCCCCGATGACATCACAATAGCGCTGCTGCCTAGAAAACAAGCTGCGCAGAAGAAGTTGTTCTTTGGGTGGGAGGGTGGGCTAGTGGAAGGAGGGGGCAATCTCTTTTTTTCCCGGGTGGTAGGGGGATGACAGGAGAAGGGAAGCGGGTGGTGAGAAAGGTACAGAGGGCAGGGTTTGGGGGCTGGGAAGGAAAGGGAAAAGATTAGGGTTTGGGGATGATGAAAGGGCTTTCTACGGGTAAGGATGGCAAAGGGTGGCAGTGACGGAAAGTCAGGCAACCTGTCCTGTCCGTCTTTTTGTATCGTGAATTGGAAAGACTGCAAGGGGGAGGGGAGTTGCTTGCGCCCTAAAGGAGGAGTTATTCAGATTCATTGCAGTGGGCGGCGGCTGCAAAACGCACCATTCTTCTTGTTTTTGCTCTGCAAAGCAGCCTTTTCAAGGGTTGGCTTGGGTGACAAAATGTCTTGTGTAGGCGTGGGTTTGTCTCCCTCTCGCTCTCTCTCCCTAAGATGTGTCCGGCATAGGCCAGGGTGCCACTCGAGGCCCAAACCAATTCTGGTTATCGCTTCTCGGCCTTTTGGCTAAGATCAAGTGTAGTATCTGTTCTTATCAGTTTAATATCTGATACGTCCCCTATCTGGGGACCATATATTAAATGGATTTTTAGAACAGGGAGATGGAAAAAGAGCTTGCTCTGTCCACTCCACGCATTGACCTGGTATTGCAGTACCTCCAGGAACGGTGCACCCCTTCTTAACCCAGTTTCCAAAAGCAGAACTCAATTCACCTGATTCATATTAGCCCGATTTAATGAATTGGAAGAAAGCATACGTCTTCATATGCACCTCAATTTGGCCCATTCACTTTTCACACTTCCTCCTTTTGTTTTTTATCTTTCACACTTTTGACTTTCTTTATTCATCCAAATAGCAAACTCATCACCACTCAACCTGACCAACTCGGCTATGTCCCCGTGCTGCAGTTCTCTGTCTTATCTAGATCATTTGCAATTGAATGGAATAGATCCCTTTTGGACAAAGTGGATTCACCTGCTGCTGCAGTGACCACAGGTGTGATAAGATCTAGAATTGGCATCTGGTGCGATCTCTCCGCTTCCACTCCAAAGAAAGTTACCTGTTTATTCCTATCATGCATTGGTTTTTGGGGTTTTCTTTGAGTAATGATGATCTCTTTAGTAGTCTGTTGGCGCCCTCTCCTGGAGGAATAGTTTGCTTGCTCTTGGACATTCTAAAAGAGAGGTCATGATAGACATTGAGCTTCTGAGCTCAATTGGGGACAGTCATGGGTGATGAATGTTTGCAACCTACTGCGAAGCCTCATACCGCAATATAAGGAACGTCAAATACTAAGAAAGGGCGGCCTATGAAAGAATTACTACTTTCAATAAGTACACTTAAACGGCTAATTGGGAATAGAAAAACTGTAAAAAGCCCTCTGAGAAAGCCCCCCTCTAACCTTTGATAGTAAGCTTTTCTGTAGTCTGCCTGTTGATGTATTTTCCGTTTGAACTGTGCACAACATGAAGAGACGGAACACTGGCGGCTTGTCACAATGCCCCCCGATGACATCACAATAGCGCTGCTGCCTAGAAAACAAGCTGCGCAGAAGAAGTTGTTCTTTGGGTGGGAGGGTGGGCTAGTGGAAGGAGGGGGCAATCTCTTTTTTTCCCGGGTGGTAGGGGGATGACAGGAGAAGGGAAGCGGGTGGTGAGAAAGGTACAGAGGGCAGGGTTTGGGGGCTGGGAAGGAAAGGGAAAAGATTAGGGTTTGGGGATGATGAAAGGGCTTTCTACGGGTAAGGATGGCAAAGGGTGGCAGTGACGGAAAGTCAGGCAACCTGTCCTGTCCGTCTTTTTGTATCGTGAATTGGAAAGACTGCAAGGGGGAGGGGAGTTGCTTGCGCCCTAAAGGAGGAGTTATTCAGATTCATTGCAGTGGGCGGCGGCTGCAAAACGCACCATTCTTCTTGTTTTTGCTCTGCAAAGCAGCCTTTTCAAGGGTTGGCTTGGGTGACAAAATGTCTTGTGTAGGCGTGGGTTTGTCTCCCTCTCGCTCTCTCTCCCTAAGATGTGTCCGGCATAGGCCAGGGTGCCACTCGAGGCCCAAACCAATTCTGGTTATCGCTTCTCGGCCTTTTGGCTAAGATCAAGTGTAGTATCTGTTCTTATCAGTTTAATATCTGATACGTCCCCTATCTGGGGACCATATATTAAATGGATTTTTAGAACAGGGAGATGGAAAAAGAGCTTGCTCTGTCCACTCCACGCATTGACCTGGTATTGCAGTACCTCCAGGAACGGTGCACCCCTTCTTAACCCAGTTTCCAAAAGCAGAACTCAATTCACCTGATTCATATTAGCCCGATTTAATGAATTGGAAGAAAGCATACGTCTTCATATGCACCTCAATTTGGCCCATTCACTTTTCACACTTCCTCCTTTTGTTTTTTATCTTTCACACTTTTGACTTTCTTTATTCATCCAAATAGCAAACTCATCACCACTCAACCTGACCAACTCGGCTATGTCCCCGTGCTGCAGTTCTCTGTCTTATCTAGATCATTTGCAATTGAATGGAATAGATCCCTTTTGGACAAAGTGGATTCACCTGCTGCTGCAGTGACCACAGGTGTGATAAGATCTAGAATTGGCATCTGGTGCGATCTCTCCGCTTCCACTCCAAAGAAAGTTACCTGTTTATTCCTATCATGCATTGGTTTTTGGGGTTTTCTTTGAGTAATGATGATCTCTTTAGTAGTCTGTTGGCGCCCTCTCCTGGAGGAATAGTTTGCTTGCTCTTGGACATTCTAAAAGAGAGGTCATGATAGACATTGAGCTTCTGAGCTCAATTGGGGACAGTCATGGGTGATGAATGTTTGCAACCTACTGCGAAGCCTCATACCGCAATATAAGGAACGTCAAATACTAAGAAAGGGCGGCCTATGAAAGAATTACTACTTTCAATAAGTACACTTAAACGGCTAATTGGGAATAGAAAAACTGTAAAAAGCCCTCTGAGAAAGCCCCCCTCTAACCTTTGATAGTAAGCTTTTCTGTAGTCTGCCTGTTGATGTATTTTCCGTTTGAACTGTGCACAACATGAAGAGACGGAACACTGGCGGCTTGTCACAATGCCCCCCGATGACATCACAATAGCGCTGCTGCCTAGAAAACAAGCTGCGCAGAAGAAGTTGTTCTTTGGGTGGGAGGGTGGGCTAGTGGAAGGAGGGGGCAATCTCTTTTTTTCCCGGGTGGTAGGGGGATGACAGGAGAAGGGAAGCGGGTGGTGAGAAAGGTACAGAGGGCAGGGTTTGGGGGCTGGGAAGGAAAGGGAAAAGATTAGGGTTTGGGGATGATGAAAGGGCTTTCTACGGGTAAGGATGGCAAAGGGTGGCAGTGACGGAAAGTCAGGCAACCTGTCCTGTCCGTCTTTTTGTATCGTGAATTGGAAAGACTGCAAGGGGGAGGGGAGTTGCTTGCGCCCTAAAGGAGGAGTTATTCAGATTCATTGCAGTGGGCGGCGGCTGCAAAACGCACCATTCTTCTTGTTTTTGCTCTGCAAAGCAGCCTTTTCAAGGGTTGGCTTGGGTGACAAAATGTCTTGTGTAGGCGTGGGTTTGTCTCCCTCTCGCTCTCTCTCCCTAAGATGTGTCCGGCATAGGCCAGGGTGCCACTCGAGGCCCAAACCAATTCTGGTTATCGCTTCTCGGCCTTTTGGCTAAGATCAAGTGTAGTATCTGTTCTTATCAGTTTAATATCTGATACGTCCCCTATCTGGGGACCATATATTAAATGGATTTTTAGAACAGGGAGATGGAAAAAGAGCTTGCTCTGTCCACTCCACGCATTGACCTGGTATTGCAGTACCTCCAGGAACGGTGCACCCCTTCTTAACCCAGTTTCCAAAAGCAGAACTCAATTCACCTGATTCATATTAGCCCGATTTAATGAATTGGAAGAAAGCATACGTCTTCATATGCACCTCAATTTGGCCCATTCACTTTTCACACTTCCTCCTTTTGTTTTTTATCTTTCACACTTTTGACTTTCTTTATTCATCCAAATAGCAAACTCATCACCACTCAACCTGACCAACTCGGCTATGTCCCCGTGCTGCAGTTCTCTGTCTTATCTAGATCATTTGCAATTGAATGGAATAGATCCCTTTTGGACAAAGTGGATTCACCTGCTGCTGCAGTGACCACAGGTGTGATAAGATCTAGAATTGGCATCTGGTGCGATCTCTCCGCTTCCACTCCAAAGAAAGTTACCTGTTTATTCCTATCATGCATTGGTTTTTGGGGTTTTCTTTGAGTAATGATGATCTCTTTAGTAGTCTGTTGGCGCCCTCTCCTGGAGGAATAGTTTGCTTGCTCTTGGACATTCTAAAAGAGAGGTCATGATAGACATTGAGCTTCTGAGCTCAATTGGGGACAGTCATGGGTGATGAATGTTTGCAACCTACTGCGAAGCCTCATACCGCAATATAAGGAACGTCAAATACTAAGAAAGGGCGGCCTATGAAAGAATTACTACTTTCAATAAGTACACTTAAACGGCTAATTGGGAATAGAAAAACTGTAAAAAGCCCTCTGAGAAAGCCCCCCTCTAACCTTTGATAGTAAGCTTTTCTGTAGTCTGCCTGTTGATGTATTTTCCGTTTGAACTGTGCACAACATGAAGAGACGGAACACTGGCGGCTTGTCACAATGCCCCCCGATGACATCACAATAGCGCTGCTGCCTAGAAAACAAGCTGCGCAGAAGAAGTTGTTCTTTGGGTGGGAGGGTGGGCTAGTGGAAGGAGGGGGCAATCTCTTTTTTTCCCGGGTGGTAGGGGGATGACAGGAGAAGGGAAGCGGGTGGTGAGAAAGGTACAGAGGGCAGGGTTTGGGGGCTGGGAAGGAAAGGGAAAAGATTAGGGTTTGGGGATGATAAAAGGGCTTTCTACGGGTAAGGATGGCAAAGGGTGGCAGTGACGGAAAGTCAGGCAACCTGTCCTGTCCGTCTTTTTGTATCGTGAATTGGAAAGACTGCAAGGGGGAGGGGAGTTGCTTGCGCCCTAAAGGAGGAGTTATTCAGATTCATTGCAGTGGGCGGCGGCTGCAAAACGCACCATTCTTCTTGTTTTTGCTCTGCAAAGCAGCCTTTTCAAGGGTTGGCTTGGGTGACAAAATGTCTTGTGTAGGCGTGGGTTTGTCTCCCTCTCGCTCTCTCTCCCTAAGATGTGTCCGGCATAGGCCAGGGTGCCACTCGAGGCCCAAACCAATTCTGGTTATCGCTTCTCGGCCTTTTGGCTAAGATCAAGTGTAGTATCTGTTCTTATCAGTTTAATATCTGATACGTCCCCTATCTGGGGACCATATATTAAATGGATTTTTAGAACAGGGAGATGGAAAAAGAGCTTGCTCTGTCCACTCCACGCATTGACCTGGTATTGCAGTACCTCCAGGAACGGTGCACCCCTTCTTAACCCAGTTTCCAAAAGCAGAACTCAATTCACCTGATTCATATTAGCCCGATTTAATGAATTGGAAGAAAGCATACGTCTTCATATGCACCTCAATTTGGCCCATTCACTTTTCACACTTCCTCCTTTTGTTTTTTATCTTTCACACTTTTGACTTTCTTTATTCATCCAAATAGCAAACTCATCACCACTCAACCTGACCAACTCGGCTATGTCCCCGTGCTGCAGTTCTCTGTCTTATCTAGATCATTTGCAATTGAATGGAATAGATCCCTTTTGGACAAAGTGGATTCACCTGCTGCTGCAGTGACCACAGGTGTGATAAGATCTAGAATTGGCATCTGGTGCGATCTCTCCGCTTCCACTCCAAAGAAAGTTACCTGTTTATTCCTATCATGCATTGGTTTTTGGGGTTTTCTTTGAGTAATGATGATCTCTTTAGTAGTCTGTTGGCGCCCTCTCCTGGAGGAATAGTTTGCTTGCTCTTGGACATTCTAAAAGAGAGGTCATGATAGACATTGAGCTTCTGAGCTCAATTGGGGACAGTCATGGGTGATGAATGTTTGCAACCTACTGCGAAGCCTCATACCGCAATATAAGGAACGTCAAATACTAAGAAAGGGCGGCCTATGAAAGAATTACTACTTTCAATAAGTACACTTAAACGGCTAATTGGGAATAGAAAAACTGTAAAAAGCCCTCTGAGAAAGCCCCCCTCTAACCTTTGATAGTAAGCTTTTCTGTAGTCTGCCTGTTGATGTATTTTCCGTTTGAACTGTGCACAACATGAAGAGACGGAACACTGGCGGCTTGTCACAATGCCCCCCGATGACATCACAATAGCGCTGCTGCCTAGAAAACAAGCTGCGCAGAAGAAGTTGTTCTTTGGGTGGGAGGGTGGGCTAGTGGAAGGAGGGGGCAATCTCTTTTTTTCCCGGGTGGTAGGGGGATGACAGGAGAAGGGAAGCGGGTGGTGAGAAAGGTACAGAGGGCAGGGTTTGGGGGCTGGGAAGGAAAGGGAAAAGATTAGGGTTTGGGGATGATGAAAGGGCTTTCTACGGGTAAGGATGGCAAAGGGTGGCAGTGACGGAAAGTCAGGCAACCTGTCCTGTCCGTCTTTTTGTATCGTGAATTGGAAAGACTGCAAGGGGGAGGGGAGTTGCTTGCGCCCTAAAGGAGGAGTTATTCAGATTCATTGCAGTGGGCGGCGGCTGCAAAACGCACCATTCTTCTTGTTTTTGCTCTGCAAAGCAGCCTTTTCAAGGGTTGGCTTGGGTGACAAAATGTCTTGTGTAGGCGTGGGTTTGTCTCCCTCTCGCTCTCTCTCCCTAAGATGTGTCCGGCATAGGCCAGGGTGCCACTCGAGGCCCAAACCAATTCTGGTTATCGCTTCTCGGCCTTTTGGCTAAGATCAAGTGTAGTATCTGTTCTTATCAGTTTAATATCTGATACGTCCCCTATCTGGGGACCATATATTAAATGGATTTTTAGAACAGGGAGATGGAAAAAGAGCTTGCTCTGTCCACTCCACGCATTGACCTGGTATTGCAGTACCTCCAGGAACGGTGCACCCCTTCTTAACCCAGTTTCCAAAAGCAGAACTCAATTCACCTGATTCATATTAGCCCGATTTAATGAATTGGAAGAAAGCATACGTCTTCATATGCACCTCAATTTGGCCCATTCACTTTTCACACTTCCTCCTTTTGTTTTTTATCTTTCACACTTTTGACTTTCTTTATTCATCCAAATAGCAAACTCATCACCACTCAACCTGACCAACTCGGCTATGTCCCCGTGCTGCAGTTCTCTGTCTTATCTAGATCATTTGCAATTGAATGGAATAGATCCCTTTTGGACAAAGTGGATTCACCTGCTGCTGCAGTGACCACAGGTGTGATAAGATCTAGAATTGGCATCTGGTGCGATCTCTCCGCTTCCACTCCAAAGAAAGTTACCTGTTTATTCCTATCATGCATTGGTTTTTGGGGTTTTCTTTGAGTAATGATGATCTCTTTAGTAGTCTGTTGGCGCCCTCTCCTGGAGGAATAGTTTGCTTGCTCTTGGACATTCTAAAAGAGAGGTCATGATAGACATTGAGCTTCTGAGCTCAATTGGGGACAGTCATGGGTGATGAATGTTTGCAACCTACTGCGAAGCCTCATACCGCAATATAAGGAACGTCAAATACTAAGAAAGGGCGGTCTATGAAAGAATTACTACTTTCAATAAGTACACTTAAACGGCTAATTGGGAATAGAAAAACTGTAAAAAGCCCTCTGAGAAAGCCCCCCTCTAACCTTTGATAGTAAGCTTTTCTGTAGTCTGCCTGTTGATGTATTTTCCGTTTGAACTGTGCACAACATGAAGAGACGGAACACTGGCGGCTTGTCACAATGCCCCCCGATGACATCACAATAGCGCTGCTGCCTAGAAAACAAGCTGCGCAGAAGAAGTTGTTCTTTGGGTGGGAGGGTGGGCTAGTGGAAGGAGGGGGCAATCTCTTTTTTTCCCGGGTGGTAGGGGGATGACAGGAGAAGGGAAGCGGGTGGTGAGAAAGGTACAGAGGGCAGGGTTTGGGGGCTGGGAAGGAAAGGGAAAAGATTAGGGTTTGGGGATGATGAAAGGGCTTTCTACGGGTAAGGATGGCAAAGGGTGGCAGTGACGGAAAGTCAGGCAACCTGTCCTGTCCGTCTTTTTGTATCGTGAATTGGAAAGACTGCAAGGGGGAGGGGAGTTGCTTGCGCCCTAAAGGAGGAGTTATTCAGATTCATTGCAGTGGGCG
>NW_027445311.1:0-51519 GCF_048569485.1 Anomaloglossus baeobatrachus
ATCCTAGCCTTTGCACTGTTTTGGTGTGACTTCGGTCATGCATTTTTTTGTGGTGCTTTTGAAAGCTTCATTAAATCAAAAATCTGTTCTTATCAGTTTAATATCTGATACGTCCCCTATCTGGGGACCATATATTAAATGGATTTTTAGAACAGGGAGATGGAAAAAAGAGCTTGCTCTGTCCACTCCACGCATTGACCTGGTATTGCAGTACCTCCAGGAACGGTGCACCCCTTCTTAACCCAGTTTCCAAAAGCAGAACTCAATTCACCTGATTCATATTAGCCCGATTTAATGAATTGGAAGAAAGCATACGTCTTCATATGCACCTCAATTTGGCCCATTCACTTTTCACACTTCCTCCTTTTGTTTTTTATCTTTCACACTTTTGACTTTCTTTATTCATCCAAATAGCAAACTCATCACCACTCAACCTGACCAACTCGGCTATGTCCCCGTGCTGCAGTTCTCTGTCTTATCTAGATCATTTGCAATTGAATGGAATAGATCCCTTTTGGACAAAGTGGATTCACCTGCTGCTGCAGTGACCACAGGTGTGATAACATCTAGAATTGGCATCTGGTGCGATCTCTCCGCTTCCACTCCAAAGAAAGTTACCTGTTTATTCCTATCATGCATTGGTTTTTGGGGTTTTCTTTGAGTAATGATGATCTCTTTAGTAGTCTGTTGGCGCCCTCTCCTGGAGGAATAGTTTGCTTGCTCTTGGACATTCTAAAAGAGAGGTCATGATAGACATTGAGCTTCTGAGCTCAATTGGGGACAGTCATGGGTGATGAATGTTTGCAACCTACTGCGAAGCCTCATACCGCAATATAAGGAACGTCAAATACTAAGAAAGGGCGGCCTATGAAAGAATTACTACTTTCAATAAGTACACTTAAACGGCTAATTGGGAATAGAAAAACTGTAAAAAGCCCTCTGAGAAAGCCCCCCTCTAACCTTTGATAGTAAGCTTTTCTGTAGTCTGCCTGTTGATGTATTTTCCGTTTGAACTGTGCACAACATGAAGAGACGGAACACTGGCGGCTTGTCACAATGCCCCCCGATGACATCACAATAGCGCTGCTGCCTAGAAAACAAGCTGCGCAGAAGAAGTTGTTCTTTGGGTGGGAGGGTGGGCTAGTGGAAGGAGGGGGCAATCTCTTTTTTTCCCGGGTGGTAGGGGGATGACAGGAGAAGGGAAGCGGGTGGTGAGAAAGGTACAGAGGGCAGGGTTTGGGGGCTGGGAAGGAAAGGGAAAAGATTAGGGTTTGGGGATGATGAAAGGGCTTTCTACGGGTAAGGATGGCAAAGGGTGGCAGTGACGGAAAGTCAGGCAACCTGTCCTGTCCGTCTTTTTGTATCGTGAATTGGAAAGACTGCAAGGGGGAGGGGAGTTGCTTGCGCCCTAAAGGAGGAGTTATTCAGATTCATTGCAGTGGGCGGCGGCTGCAAAACGCACCATTCTTCTTGTTTTGGCTCTGCAAAGCAGCCTTTTCAAGGGTTGGCTTGGGTGACAAAATGTCTTGTGTAGGCGTGGGTTTGTCTCCCTCTCGCTCTCTCTCCCTAAGATGTGTCCGGCATAGGCCAGGGTGCCACTCGAGGCCCAAACCAATTCTGGTTATCGCTTCTCGGCCTTTTGGCTAAGATCAAGTGTAGTATCTGTTCTTATCAGTTTAATATCTGATACGTCCCCTATCTGGGGACCATATATTAAATGGATTTTTAGAACAGGGAGATGGAAAAAGAGCTTGCTCTGTCCACTCCACGCATTGACCTGGTATTGCAGTACCTCCAGGAACGGTGCACCCCTTCTTAACCCAGTTTCCAAAAGCAGAACTCAATTCACCTGATTCATATTAGCCCGATTTAATGAATTGGAAGAAAGCATACGTCTTCATATGCACCTCAATTTGGCCCATTCACTTTTCACACTTCCTCCTTTTGTTTTTTATCTTTCACACTTTTGACTTTCTTTATTCATCCAAATAGCAAACTCATCACCACTCAACCTGACCAACTCGGCTATGTCCCCGTGCTGCAGTTCTCTGTCTTATCTAGATCATTTGCAATTGAATGGAATAGATCCCTTTTGGACAAAGTGGATTCACCTGCTGCTGCAGTGACCACAGGTGTGATAACATCTAGAATTGGCATCTGGTGCGATCTCTCCGCTTCCACTCCAAAGAAAGTTACCTGTTTATTCCTATCATGCATTGGTTTTTGGGGTTTTCTTTGAGTAATGATGATCTCTTTAGTAGTCTGTTGGCGCCCTCTCCTGGAGGAATAGTTTGCTTGCTCTTGGACATTCTAAAAGAGAGGTCATGATAGACATTGAGCTTCTGAGCTCAATTGGGGACAGTCATGGGTGATGAATGTTTGCAACCTACTGCGAAGCCTCATACCGCAATATAAGGAACGTCAAATACTAAGAAAGGGCGGCCTATGAAAGAATTACTACTTTCAATAAGTACACTTAAACGGCTAATTGGGAATAGAAAAACTGTAAAAAGCCCTCTGAGAAAGCCCCCCTCTAACCTTTGATAGTAAGCTTTTCTGTAGTCTGCCTGTTGATGTATTTTCCGTTTGAACTGTGCACAACATGAAGAGACGGAACACTGGCGGCTTGTCACAATGCCCCCCGATGACATCACAATAGCGCTGCTGCCTAGAAAACAAGCTGCGCAGAAGAAGTTGTTCTTTGGGGGGAGGGTGGGCTAGTGGAAGGAGGGGGCAATCTCTTTTTTTCCCGGGTGGTAGGGGGATGACAGGAGAAGGGAAGCGGGTGGTGAGAAAGGTACAGAGGGCAGGGTTTGGGGGCTGGGAAGGAAAGGGAAAAGATTAGGGTTTGGGGATGATGAAAGGGCTTTCTACGGGTAAGGATGGCAAAGGGTGGCAGTGACGGAAAGTCAGGCAACCTGTCCTGTCCGTCTTTTTGTATCGTGAATTGGAAAGACTGCAAGGGGGAGGGGAGTTGCTTGCGCCCTAAAGGAGGAGTTATTCAGATTCATTGCAGTGGGCGGCGGCTGCAAAACGCACCATTCTTCTTGTTTTGGCTCTGCAAAGCAGCCTTTTCAAGGGTTGGCTTGGGTGACAAAATGTCTTGTGTAGGCGTGGGTTTGTCTCCCTCTCGCTCTCTCTCCCTAAGATGTGTCCGGCATAGGCCAGGGTGCCACTCGAGGCCCAAACCAATTCTGGTTATCGCTTCTCGGCCTTTTGGCTAAGATCAAGTGTAGTATCTGTTCTTATCAGTTTAATATCTGATACGTCCCCTATCTGGGGACCATATATTAAATGGATTTTTAGAACAGGGAGATGGAAAAAGAGCTTGCTCTGTCCACTCCACGCATTGACCTGGTATTGCAGTACCTCCAGGAACGGTGCACCCCTTCTTAACCCAGTTTCCAAAAGCAGAACTCAATTCACCTGATTCATATTAGCCCGATTTAATGAATTGGAAGAAAGCATACGTCTTCATATGCACCTCAATTTGGCCCATTCACTTTTCACACTTCCTCCTTTTGTTTTTTATCTTTCACACTTTTGACTTTCTTTATTCATCCAAATAGCAAACTCATCACCACTCAACCTGACCAACTCGGCTATGTCCCCGTGCTGCAGTTCTCTGTCTTATCTAGATCATTTGCAATTGAATGGAATAGATCCCTTTTGGACAAAGTGGATTCACCTGCTGCTGCAGTGACCACAGGTGTGATAACATCTAGAATTGGCATCTGGTGCGATCTCTCCGCTTCCACTCCAAAGAAAGTTACCTGTTTATTCCTATCATGCATTGGTTTTTGGGGTTTTCTTTGAGTAATGATGATCTCTTTAGTAGTCTGTTGGCGCCCTCTCCTGGAGGAATAGTTTGCTTGCTCTTGGACATTCTAAAAGAGAGGTCATGATAGACATTGAGCTTCTGAGCTCAATTGGGGACAGTCATGGGTGATGAATGTTTGCAACCTACTGCGAAGCCTCATACCGCAATATAAGGAACGTCAAATACTAAGAAAGGGCGGCCTATGAAAGAATTACTACTTTCAATAAGTACACTTAAACGGCTAATTGGGAATAGAAAAACTGTAAAAAGCCCTCTGAGAAAGCCCCCCTCTAACCTTTGATAGTAAGCTTTTCTGTAGTCTGCCTGTTGATGTATTTTCCGTTTGAACTGTGCACAACATGAAGAGACGGAACACTGGCGGCTTGTCACAATGCCCCCCGATGACATCACAATAGCGCTGCTGCCTAGAAAACAAGCTGCGCAGAAGAAGTTGTTCTTTGGGTGGGAGGGTGGGCTAGTGGAAGGAGGGGGCAATCTCTTTTTTTCCCGGGTGGTAGGGGGATGACAGGAGAAGGGAAGCGGGTGGTGAGAAAGGTACAGAGGGCAGGGTTTGGGGGCTGGGAAGGAAAGGGAAAAGATTAGGGTTTGGGGATGATGAAAGGGCTTTCTACGGGTAAGGATGGCAAAGGGTGGCAGTGACGGAAAGTCAGGCAACCTGTCCTGTCC
Organism: Anomaloglossus baeobatrachus; assembly: GCF_048569485.1. NCBI lineage: Eukaryota > Metazoa > Chordata > Amphibia > Anura > Aromobatidae > Anomaloglossus > Anomaloglossus baeobatrachus. The sequence goes on from NW_027445311.1 coordinate 4,508, forward strand.
GTCTTTTTGTATCGTGAATTGGAAAGACTGCAAGGGGGAGGGGAGTTGCTTGCGCCCTAAAGGAGGAGTTATTCAGATTCATTGCAGTGGGCGGCGGCTGCAAAACGCACCATTCTTCTTGTTTTGGCTCTGCAAAGCAGCCTTTTCAAGGGTTGGCTTGGGTGACAAAATGTCTTGTGTAGGCGTGGGTTTGTCTCCCTCTCGCTCTCTCTCCCTAAGATGTGTCCGGCATAGGCCAGGGTGCCACTCGAGGCCCAAACCAATTCTGGTTATCGCTTCTCGGCCTTTTGGCTAAGATCAAGTGTAGTATCTGTTCTTATCAGTTTAATATCTGATACGTCCCCTATCTGGGGACCATATATTAAATGGATTTTTAGAACAGGGAGATGGAAAAAGAGCTTGCTCTGTCCACTCCACGCATTGACCTGGTATTGCAGTACCTCCAGGAACGGTGCACCCCTTCTTAACCCAGTTTCCAAAAGCAGAACTCAATTCACCTGATTCATATTAGCCCGATTTAATGAATTGGAAGAAAGCATACGTCTTCATATGCACCTCAATTTGGCCCATTCACTTTTCACACTTCCTCCTTTTGTTTTTTATCTTTCACACTTTTGACTTTCTTTATTCATCCAAATAGCAAACTCATCACCACTCAACCTGACCAACTCGGCTATGTCCCCGTGCTGCAGTTCTCTGTCTTATCTAGATCATTTGCAATTGAATGGAATAGATCCCTTTTGGACAAAGTGGATTCACCTGCTGCTGCAGTGACCACAGGTGTGATAACATCTAGAATTGGCATCTGGTGCGATCTCTCCGCTTCCACTCCAAAGAAAGTTACCTGTTTATTCCTATCATGCATTGGTTTTTGGGGTTTTCTTTGAGTAATGATGATCTCTTTAGTAGTCTGTTGGCGCCCTCTCCTGGAGGAATAGTTTGCTTGCTCTTGGACATTCTAAAAGAGAGGTCATGATAGACATTGAGCTTCTGAGCTCAATTGGGGACAGTCATGGGTGATGAATGTTTGCAACCTACTGCGAAGCCTCATACCGCAATATAAGGAACGTCAAATACTAAGAAAGGGCGGCCTATGAAAGAATTACTACTTTCAATAAGTACACTTAAACGGCTAATTGGGAATAGAAAAACTGTAAAAAGCCCTCTGAGAAAGCCCCCCTCTAACCTTTGATAGTAAGCTTTTCTGTAGTCTGCCTGTTGATGTATTTTCCGTTTGAACTGTGCACAACATGAAGAGACGGAACACTGGCGGCTTGTCACAATGCCCCCCGATGACATCACAATAGCGCTGCTGCCTAGAAAACAAGCTGCGCAGAAGAAGTTGTTCTTTGGGTGGGAGGGTGGGCTAGTGGAAGGAGGGGGCAATCTCTTTTTTTCCCGGGTGGTAGGGGGATGACAGGAGAAGGGAAGCGGGTGGTGAGAAAGGTACAGAGGGCAGGGTTTGGGGGCTGGGAAGGAAAGGGAAAAGATTAGGGTTTGGGGATGATGAAAGGGCTTTCTACGGGTAAGGATGGCAAAGGGTGGCAGTGACGGAAAGTCAGGCAACCTGTCCTGTCCGTCTTTTTGTATCGTGAATTGGAAAGACTGCAAGGGGGAGGGGAGTTGCTTGCGCCCTAAAGGAGGAGTTATTCAGATTCATTGCAGTGGGCGGCGGCTGCAAAACGCACCATTCTTCTTGTTTTGGCTCTGCAAAGCAGCCTTTTCAAGGGTTGGCTTGGGTGACAAAATGTCTTGTGTAGGCGTGGGTTTGTCTCCCTCTCGCTCTCTCTCCCTAAGATGTGTCCGGCATAGGCCAGGGTGCCACTCGAGGCCCAAACCAATTCTGGTTATCGCTTCTCGGCCTTTTGGCTAAGATCAAGTGTAGTATCTGTTCTTATCAGTTTAATATCTGATACGTCCCCTATCTGGGGACCATATATTAAATGGATTTTTAGAACAGGGAGATGGAAAAAGAGCTTGCTCTGTCCACTCCACGCATTGACCTGGTATTGCAGTACCTCCAGGAACGGTGCACCCCTTCTTAACCCAGTTTCCAAAAGCAGAACTCAATTCACCTGATTCATATTAGCCCGATTTAATGAATTGGAAGAAAGCATACGTCTTCATATGCACCTCAATTTGGCCCATTCACTTTTCACACTTCCTCCTTTTGTTTTTTATCTTTCACACTTTTGACTTTCTTTATTCATCCAAATAGCAAACTCATCACCACTCAACCTGACCAACTCGGCTATGTCCCCGTGCTGCAGTTCTCTGTCTTATCTAGATCATTTGCAATTGAATGGAATAGATCCCTTTTGGACAAAGTGGATTCACCTGCTGCTGCAGTGACCACAGGTGTGATAACATCTAGAATTGGCATCTGGTGCGATCTCTCCGCTTCCACTCCAAAGAAAGTTACCTGTTTATTCCTATCATGCATTGGTTTTTGGGGTTTTCTTTGAGTAATGATGATCTCTTTAGTAGTCTGTTGGCGCCCTCTCCTGGAGGAATAGTTTGCTTGCTCTTGGACATTCTAAAAGAGAGGTCATGATAGACATTGAGCTTCTGAGCTCAATTGGGGACAGTCATGGGTGATGAATGTTTGCAACCTACTGCGAAGCCTCATACCGCAATATAAGGAACGTCAAATACTAAGAAAGGGCGGCCTATGAAAGAATTACTACTTTCAATAAGTACACTTAAACGGCTAATTGGGAATAGAAAAACTGTAAAAAGCCCTCTGAGAAAGCCCCCCTCTAACCTTTGATAGTAAGCTTTTCTGTAGTCTGCCTGTTGATGTATTTTCCGTTTGAACTGTGCACAACATGAAGAGACGGAACACTGGCGGCTTGTCACAATGCCCCCCGATGACATCACAATAGCGCTGCTGCCTAGAAAACAAGCTGCGCAGAAGAAGTTGTTCTTTGGGTGGGAGGGTGGGCTAGTGGAAGGAGGGGGCAATCTCTTTTTTTCCCGGGTGGTAGGGGGATGACAGGAGAAGGGAAGCGGGTGGTGAGAAAGGTACAGAGGGCAGGGTTTGGGGGCTGGGAAGGAAAGGGAAAAGATTAGGGTTTGGGGATGATGAAAGGGCTTTCTACGGGTAAGGATGGCAAAGGGTGGCAGTGACGGAAAGTCAGGCAACCTGTCCTGTCCGTCTTTTTGTATCGTGAATTGGAAAGACTGCAAGGGGGAGGGGAGTTGCTTGCGCCCTAAAGGAGGAGTTATTCAGATTCATTGCAGTGGGCGGCGGCTGCAAAACGCACCATTCTTCTTGTTTTGGCTCTGCAAAGCAGCCTTTTCAAGGGTTGGCTTGGGTGACAAAATGTCTTGTGTAGGCGTGGGTTTGTCTCCCTCTCGCTCTCTCTCCCTAAGATGTGTCCGGCATAGGCCAGGGTGCCACTCGAGGCCCAAACCAATTCTGGTTATCGCTTCTCGGCCTTTTGGCTAAGATCAAGTGTAGTATCTGTTCTTATCAGTTTAATATCTGATACGTCCCCTATCTGGGGACCATATATTAAATGGATTTTTAGAACAGGGAGATGGAAAAAGAGCTTGCTCTGTCCACTCCACGCATTGACCTGGTATTGCAGTACCTCCAGGAACGGTGCACCCCTTCTTAACCCAGTTTCCAAAAGCAGAACTCAATTCACCTGATTCATATTAGCCCGATTTAATGAATTGGAAGAAAGCATACGTCTTCATATGCACCTCAATTTGGCCCATTCACTTTTCACACTTCCTCCTTTTGTTTTTTATCTTTCACACTTTTGACTTTCTTTATTCATCCAAATAGCAAACTCATCACCACTCAACCTGACCAACTCGGCTATGTCCCCGTGCTGCAGTTCTCTGTCTTATCTAGATCATTTGCAATTGAATGGAATAGATCCCTTTTGGACAAAGTGGATTCACCTGCTGCTGCAGTGACCACAGGTGTGATAACATCTAGAATTGGCATCTGGTGCGATCTCTCCGCTTCCACTCCAAAGAAAGTTACCTGTTTATTCCTATCATGCATTGGTTTTTGGGGTTTTCTTTGAGTAATGATGATCTCTTTAGTAGTCTGTTGGCGCCCTCTCCTGGAGGAATAGTTTGCTTGCTCTTGGACATTCTAAAAGAGAGGTCATGATAGACATTGAGCTTCTGAGCTCAATTGGGGACAGTCATGGGTGATGAATGTTTGCAACCTACTGCGAAGCCTCATACCGCAATATAAGGAACGTCAAATACTAAGAAAGGGCGGCCTATGAAAGAATTACTACTTTCAATAAGTACACTTAAACGGCTAATTGGGAATAGAAAAACTGTAAAAAGCCCTCTGAGAAAGCCCCCCTCTAACCTTTGATAGTAAGCTTTTCTGTAGTCTGCCTGTTGATGTATTTTCCGTTTGAACTGTGCACAACATGAAGAGACGGAACACTGGCGGCTTGTCACAATGCCCCCCGATGACATCACAATAGCGCTGCTGCCTAGAAAACAAGCTGCGCAGAAGAAGTTGTTCTTTGGGTGGGAGGGTGGGCTAGTGGAAGGAGGGGGCAATCTCTTTTTTTCCCGGGTGGTAGGGGGATGACAGGAGAAGGGAAGCGGGTGGTGAGAAAGGTACAGAGGGCAGGGTTTGGGGGCTGGGAAGGAAAGGGAAAAGATTAGGGTTTGGGGATGATGAAAGGGCTTTCTACGGGTAAGGATGGCAAAGGGTGGCAGTGACGGAAAGTCAGGCAACCTGTCCTGTCCGTCTTTTTGTATCGTGAATTGGAAAGACTGCAAGGGGGAGGGGAGTTGCTTGCGCCCTAAAGGAGGAGTTATTCAGATTCATTGCAGTGGGCGGCGGCTGCAAAACGCACCATTCTTCTTGTTTTGGCTCTGCAAAGCAGCCTTTTCAAGGGTTGGCTTGGGTGACAAAATGTCTTGTGTAGGCGTGGGTTTGTCTCCCTCTCGCTCTCTCTCCCTAAGATGTGTCCGGCATAGGCCAGGGTGCCACTCGAGGCCCAAACCAATTCTGGTTATCGCTTCTCGGCCTTTTGGCTAAGATCAAGTGTAGTATCTGTTCTTATCAGTTTAATATCTGATACGTCCCCTATCTGGGGACCATATATTAAATGGATTTTTAGAACAGGGAGATGGAAAAAGAGCTTGCTCTGTCCACTCCACGCATTGACCTGGTATTGCAGTACCTCCAGGAACGGTGCACCCCTTCTTAACCCAGTTTCCAAAAGCAGAACTCAATTCACCTGATTCATATTAGCCCGATTTAATGAATTGGAAGAAAGCATACGTCTTCATATGCACCTCAATTTGGCCCATTCACTTTTCACACTTCCTCCTTTTGTTTTTTATCTTTCACACTTTTGACTTTCTTTATTCATCCAAATAGCAAACTCATCACCACTCAACCTGACCAACTCGGCTATGTCCCCGTGCTGCAGTTCTCTGTCTTATCTAGATCATTTGCAATTGAATGGAATAGATCCCTTTTGGACAAAGTGGATTCACCTGCTGCTGCAGTGACCACAGGTGTGATAACATCTAGAATTGGCATCTGGTGCGATCTCTCCGCTTCCACTCCAAAGAAAGTTACCTGTTTATTCCTATCATGCATTGGTTTTTGGGGTTTTCTTTGAGTAATGATGATCTCTTTAGTAGTCTGTTGGCGCCCTCTCCTGGAGGAATAGTTTGCTTGCTCTTGGACATTCTAAAAGAGAGGTCATGATAGACATTGAGCTTCTGAGCTCAATTGGGGACAGTCATGGGTGATGAATGTTTGCAACCTACTGCGAAGCCTCATACCGCAATATAAGGAACGTCAAATACTAAGAAAGGGCGGCCTATGAAAGAATTACTACTTTCAATAAGTACACTTAAACGGCTAATTGGGAATAGAAAAACTGTAAAAAGCCCTCTGAGAAAGCCCCCCTCTAACCTTTGATAGTAAGCTTTTCTGTAGTCTGCCTGTTGATGTATTTTCCGTTTGAACTGTGCACAACATGAAGAGACGGAACACTGGCGGCTTGTCACAATGCCCCCCGATGACATCACAATAGCGCTGCTGCCTAGAAAACAAGCTGCGCAGAAGAAGTTGTTCTTTGGGTGGGAGGGTGGGCTAGTGGAAGGAGGGGGCAATCTCTTTTTTTCCCGGGTGGTAGGGGGATGACAGGAGAAGGGAAGCGGGTGGTGAGAAAGGTACAGAGGGCAGGGTTTGGGGGCTGGGAAGGAAAGGGAAAAGATTAGGGTTTGGGGATGATGAAAGGGCTTTCTACGGGTAAGGATGGCAAAGGGTGGCAGTGACGGAAAGTCAGGCAACCTGTCCTGTCCGTCTTTTTGTATCGTGAATTGGAAAGACTGCAAGGGGGAGGGGAGTTGCTTGCGCCCTAAAGGAGGAGTTATTCAGATTCATTGCAGTGGGCGGCGGCTGCAAAACGCACCATTCTTCTTGTTTTGGCTCTGCAAAGCAGCCTTTTCAAGGGTTGGCTTGGGTGACAAAATGTCTTGTGTAGGCGTGGGTTTGTCTCCCTCTCGCTCTCTCTCCCTAAGATGTGTCCGGCATAGGCCAGGGTGCCACTCGAGGCCCAAACCAATTCTGGTTATCGCTTCTCGGCCTTTTGGCTAAGATCAAGTGTAGTATCTGTTCTTATCAGTTTAATATCTGATACGTCCCCTATCTGGGGACCATATATTAAATGGATTTTTAGAACAGGGAGATGGAAAAAGAGCTTGCTCTGTCCACTCCACGCATTGACCTGGTATTGCAGTACCTCCAGGAACGGTGCACCCCTTCTTAACCCAGTTTCCAAAAGCAGAACTCAATTCACCTGATTCATATTAGCCCGATTTAATGAATTGGAAGAAAGCATACGTCTTCATATGCACCTCAATTTGGCCCATTCACTTTTCACACTTCCTCCTTTTGTTTTTTATCTTTCACACTTTTGACTTTCTTTATTCATCCAAATAGCAAACTCATCACCACTCAACCTGACCAACTCGGCTATGTCCCCGTGCTGCAGTTCTCTGTCTTATCTAGATCATTTGCAATTGAATGGAATAGATCCCTTTTGGACAAAGTGGATTCACCTGCTGCTGCAGTGACCACAGGTGTGATAACATCTAGAATTGGCATCTGGTGCGATCTCTCCGCTTCCACTCCAAAGAAAGTTACCTGTTTATTCCTATCATGCATTGGTTTTTGGGGTTTTCTTTGAGTAATGATGATCTCTTTAGTAGTCTGTTGGCGCCCTCTCCTGGAGGAATAGTTTGCTTGCTCTTGGACATTCTAAAAGAGAGGTCATGATAGACATTGAGCTTCTGAGCTCAATTGGGGACAGTCATGGGTGATGAATGTTTGCAACCTACTGCGAAGCCTCATACCGCAATATAAGGAACGTCAAATACTAAGAAAGGGCGGCCTATGAAAGAATTACTACTTTCAATAAGTACACTTAAACGGCTAATTGGGAATAGAAAAACTGTAAAAAGCCCTCTGAGAAAGCCCCCCTCTAACCTTTGATAGTAAGCTTTTCTGTAGTCTGCCTGTTGATGTATTTTCCGTTTGAACTGTGCACAACATGAAGAGACGGAACACTGGCGGCTTGTCACAATGCCCCCCGATGACATCACAATAGCGCTGCTGCCTAGAAAACAAGCTGCGCAGAAGAAGTTGTTCTTTGGGTGGGAGGGTGGGCTAGTGGAAGGAGGGGGCAATCTCTTTTTTTCCCGGGTGGTAGGGGGATGACAGGAGAAGGGAAGCGGGTGGTGAGAAAGGTACAGAGGGCAGGGTTTGGGGGCTGGGAAGGAAAGGGAAAAGATTAGGGTTTGGGGATGATGAAAGGGCTTTCTACGGGTAAGGATGGCAAAGGGTGGCAGTGACGGAAAGTCAGGCAACCTGTCCTGTCCGTCTTTTTGTATCGTGAATTGGAAAGACTGCAAGGGGGAGGGGAGTTGCTTGCGCCCTAAAGGAGGAGTTATTCAGATTCATTGCAGTGGGCGGCGGCTGCAAAACGCACCATTCTTCTTGTTTTGGCTCTGCAAAGCAGCCTTTTCAAGGGTTGGCTTGGGTGACAAAATGTCTTGTGTAGGCGTGGGTTTGTCTCCCTCTCGCTCTCTCTCCCTAAGATGTGTCCGGCATAGGCCAGGGTGCCACTCGAGGCCCAAACCAATTCTGGTTATCGCTTCTCGGCCTTTTGGCTAAGATCAAGTGTAGTATCTGTTCTTATCAGTTTAATATCTGATACGTCCCCTATCTGGGGACCATATATTAAATGGATTTTTAGAACAGGGAGATGGAAAAAGAGCTTGCTCTGTCCACTCCACGCATTGACCTGGTATTGCAGTACCTCCAGGAACGGTGCACCCCTTCTTAACCCAGTTTCCAAAAGCAGAACTCAATTCACCTGATTCATATTAGCCCGATTTAATGAATTGGAAGAAAGCATACGTCTTCATATGCACCTCAATTTGGCCCATTCACTTTTCACACTTCCTCCTTTTGTTTTTTATCTTTCACACTTTTGACTTTCTTTATTCATCCAAATAGCAAACTCATCACCACTCAACCTGACCAACTCGGCTATGTCCCCGTGCTGCAGTTCTCTGTCTTATCTAGATCATTTGCAATTGAATGGAATAGATCCCTTTTGGACAAAGTGGATTCACCTGCTGCTGCAGTGACCACAGGTGTGATAACATCTAGAATTGGCATCTGGTGCGATCTCTCCGCTTCCACTCCAAAGAAAGTTACCTGTTTATTCCTATCATGCATTGGTTTTTGGGGTTTTCTTTGAGTAATGATGATCTCTTTAGTAGTCTGTTGGCGCCCTCTCCTGGAGGAATAGTTTGCTTGCTCTTGGACATTCTAAAAGAGAGGTCATGATAGACATTGAGCTTCTGAGCTCAATTGGGGACAGTCATGGGTGATGAATGTTTGCAACCTACTGCGAAGCCTCATACCGCAATATAAGGAACGTCAAATACTAAGAAAGGGCGGCCTATGAAAGAATTACTACTTTCAATAAGTACACTTAAACGGCTAATTGGGAATAGAAAAACTGTAAAAAGCCCTCTGAGAAAGCCCCCCTCTAACCTTTGATAGTAAGCTTTTCTGTAGTCTGCCTGTTGATGTATTTTCCGTTTGAACTGTGCACAACATGAAGAGACGGAACACTGGCGGCTTGTCACAATGCCCCCCGATGACATCACAATAGCGCTGCTGCCTAGAAAACAAGCTGCGCAGAAGAAGTTGTTCTTTGGGTGGGAGGGTGGGCTAGTGGAAGGAGGGGGCAATCTCTTTTTTTCCCGGGTGGTAGGGGGATGACAGGAGAAGGGAAGCGGGTGGTGAGAAAGGTACAGAGGGCAGGGTTTGGGGGCTGGGAAGGAAAGGGAAAAGATTAGGGTTTGGGGATGATGAAAGGGCTTTCTACGGGTAAGGATGGCAAAGGGTGGCAGTGACGGAAAGTCAGGCAACCTGTCCTGTCCATCTTTTTGTATCGTGAATTGGAAAGACTGCAAGGGGGAGGGGAGTTGCTTGCGCCCTAAAGGAGGAGTTATTCAGATTCATTGCAGTGGGCGGCGGCTGCAAAACGCACCATTCTTCTTGTTTTGGCTCTGCAAAGCAGCCTTTTCAAGGGTTGGCTTGGGTGACAAAATGTCTTGTGTAGGCGTGGGTTTGTCTCCCTCTCGCTCTCTCTCCCTAAGATGTGTCCGGCATAGGCCAGGGTGCCACTCGAGGCCCAAACCAATTCTGGTTATCGCTTCTCGGCCTTTTGGGTAAGATCAAGTGTAGTATCTGTTCTTATCAGTTTAATATCTGATACGTCCCCTATCTGGGGACCATATATTAAATGGATTTTTAGAACAGGGAGATGGAAAAAGAGCTTGCTCTGTCCACTCCACGCATTGACCTGGTATTGCAGTACCTCCAGGAACGGTGCACCCCTTCTTAACCCAGTTTCCAAAAGCAGAACTCAATTCACCTGATTCATATTAGCCCGATTTAATGAATTGGAAGAAAGCATACGTCTTCATATGCACCTCAATTTGGCCCATTCACTTTTCACACTTCCTCCTTTTGTTTTTTATCTTTCACACTTTTGACTTTCTTTATTCATCCAAATAGCAAACTCATCACCACTCAACCTGACCAACTCGGCTATGTCCCCGTGCTGCAGTTCTCTGTCTTATCTAGATCATTTGCAATTGAATGGAATAGATCCCTTTTGGACAAAGTGGATTCACCTGCTGCTGCAGTGACCACAGGTGTGATAACATCTAGAATTGGCATCTGGTGCGATCTCTCCGCTTCCACTCCAAAGAAAGTTACCTGTTTATTCCTATCATGCATTGGTTTTTGGGGTTTTCTTTGAGTAATGATGATCTCTTTAGTAGTCTGTTGGCGCCCTCTCCTGGAGGAATAGTTTGCTTGCTCTTGGACATTCTAAAAGAGAGGTCATGATAGACATTGAGCTTCTGAGCTCAATTGGGGACAGTCATGGGTGATGAATGTTTGCAACCTACTGCGAAGCCTCATACCGCAATATAAGGAACGTCAAATACTAAGAAAGGGCGGCCTATGAAAGAATTACTACTTTCAATAAGTACACTTAAACGGCTAATTGGGAATAGAAAAACTGTAAAAAGCCCTCTGAGAAAGCCCCCCTCTAACCTTTGATAGTAAGCTTTTCTGTAGTCTGCCTGTTGATGTATTTTCCGTTTGAACTGTGCACAACATGAAGAGACGGAACACTGGCGGCTTGTCACAATGCCCCCCGATGACATCACAATAGCGCTGCTGCCTAGAAAACAAGCTGCGCAGAAGAAGTTGTTCTTTGGGTGGGAGGGTGGGCTAGTGGAAGGAGGGGGCAATCTCTTTTTTTCCCGGGTGGTAGGGGGATGACAGGAGAAGGGAAGCGGGTGGTGAGAAAGGTACAGAGGGCAGGGTTTGGGGGCTGGGAAGGAAAGGGAAAAGATTAGGGTTTGGGGATGATGAAAGGGCTTTCTACGGGTAAGGATGGCAAAGGGTGGCAGTGACGGAAAGTCAGGCAACCTGTCCTGTCCGTCTTTTTGTATCGTGAATTGGAAAGACTGCAAGGGGGAGGGGAGTTGCTTGCGCCCTAAAGGAGGAGTTATTCAGATTCATTGCAGTGGGCGGCGGCTGCAAAACGCACCATTCTTCTTGTTTTGGCTCTGCAAAGCAGCCTTTTCAAGGGTTGGCTTGGGTGACAAAATGTCTTGTGTAGGCGTGGGTTTGTCTCCCTCTCGCTCTCTCTCCCTAAGATGTGTCCGGCATAGGCCAGGGTGCCACTCGAGGCCCAAACCAATTCTGGTTATCGCTTCTCGGCCTTTTGGCTAAGATCAAGTGTAGTATCTGTTCTTATCAGTTTAATATCTGATACGTCCCCTATCTGGGGACCATATATTAAATGGATTTTTAGAACAGGGAGATGGAAAAAGAGCTTGCTCTGTCCACTCCACGCATTGACCTGGTATTGCAGTACCTCCAGGAACGGTGCACCCCTTCTTAACCCAGTTTCCAAAAGCAGAACTCAATTCACCTGATTCATATTAGCCCGATTTAATGAATTGGAAGAAAGCATACGTCTTCATATGCACCTCAATTTGGCCCATTCACTTTTCACACTTCCTCCTTTTGTTTTTTATCTTTCACACTTTTGACTTTCTTTATTCATCCAAATAGCAAACTCATCACCACTCAACCTGACCAACTCGGCTATGTCCCCGTGCTGCAGTTCTCTGTCTTATCTAGATCATTTGCAATTGAATGGAATAGATCCCTTTTGGACAAAGTGGATTCACCTGCTGCTGCAGTGACCACAGGTGTGATAACATCTAGAATTGGCATCTGGTGCGATCTCTCCGCTTCCACTCCAAAGAAAGTTACCTGTTTATTCCTATCATGCATTGGTTTTTGGGGTTTTCTTTGAGTAATGATGATCTCTTTAGTAGTCTGTTGGCGCCCTCTCCTGGAGGAATAGTTTGCTTGCTCTTGGACATTCTAAAAGAGAGGTCATGATAGACATTGAGCTTCTGAGCTCAATTGGGGACAGTCATGGGTGATGAATGTTTGCAACCTACTGCGAAGCCTCATACCGCAATATAAGGAACGTCAAATACTAAGAAAGGGCGGCCTATGAAAGAATTACTACTTTCAATAAGTACACTTAAACGGCTAATTGGGAATAGAAAAACTGTAAAAAGCCCTCTGAGAAAGCCCCCCTCTAACCTTTGATAGTAAGCTTTTCTGTAGTCTGCCTGTTGATGTATTTTCCGTTTGAACTGTGCACAACATGAAGAGACGGAACACTGGCGGCTTGTCACAATGCCCCCCGATGACATCACAATAGCGCTGCTGCCTAGAAAACAAGCTGCGCAGAAGAAGTTGTTCTTTGGGTGGGAGGGTGGGCTAGTGGAAGGAGGGGGCAATCTCTTTTTTTCCCGGGTGGTAGGGGGATGACAGGAGAAGGGAAGCGGGTGGTGAGAAAGGTACAGAGGGCAGGGTTTGGGGGCTGGGAAGGAAAGGGAAAAGATTAGGGTTTGGGGATGATGAAAGGGCTTTCTACGGGTAAGGATGGCAAAGGGTGGCAGTGACGGAAAGTCAGGCAACCTGTCCTGTCCGTCTTTTTGTATCGTGAATTGGAAAGACTGCAAGGGGGAGGGGAGTTGCTTGCGCCCTAAAGGAGGAGTTATTCAGATTCATTGCAGTGGGCGGCGGCTGCAAAACGCACCATTCTTCTTGTTTTGGCTCTGCAAAGCAGCCTTTTCAAGGGTTGGCTTGGGTGACAAAATGTCTTGTGTAGGCGTGGGTTTGTCTCCCTCTCGCTCTCTCTCCCTAAGATGTGTCCGGCATAGGCCAGGGTGCCACTCGAGGCCCAAACCAATTCTGGTTATCGCTTCTCGGCCTTTTGGCTAAGATCAAGTGTAGTATCTGTTCTTATCAGTTTAATATCTGATACGTCCCCTATCTGGGGACCATATATTAAATGGATTTTTAGAACAGGGAGATGGAAAAAGAGCTTGCTCTGTCCACTCCACGCATTGACCTGGTATTGCAGTACCTCCAGGAACGGTGCACCCCTTCTTAACCCAGTTTCCAAAAGCAGAACTCAATTCACCTGATTCATATTAGCCCGATTTAATGAATTGGAAGAAAGCATACGTCTTCATATGCACCTCAATTTGGCCCATTCACTTTTCACACTTCCTCCTTTTGTTTTTTATCTTTCACACTTTTGACTTTCTTTATTCATCCAAATAGCAAACTCATCACCACTCAACCTGACCAACTCGGCTATGTCCCCGTGCTGCAGTTCTCTGTCTTATCTAGATCATTTGCAATTGAATGGAATAGATCCCTTTTGGACAAAGTGGATTCACCTGCTGCTGCAGTGACCACAGGTGTGATAACATCTAGAATTGGCATCTGGTGCGATCTCTCCGCTTCCACTCCAAAGAAAGTTACCTGTTTATTCCTATCATGCATTGGTTTTTGGGGTTTTCTTTGAGTAATGATGATCTCTTTAGTAGTCTGTTGGCGCCCTCTCCTGGAGGAATAGTTTGCTTGCTCTTGGACATTCTAAAAGAGAGGTCATGATAGACATTGAGCTTCTGAGCTCAATTGGGGACAGTCATGGGTGATGAATGTTTGCAACCTACTGCGAAGCCTCATACCGCAATATAAGGAACGTCAAATACTAAGAAAGGGCGGCCTATGAAAGAATTACTACTTTCAATAAGTACACTTAAACGGCTAATTGGGAATAGAAAAACTGTAAAAAGCCCTCTGAGAAAGCCCCCCTCTAACCTTTGATAGTAAGCTTTTCTGTAGTCTGCCTGTTGATGTATTTTCCGTTTGAACTGTGCACAACATGAAGAGACGGAACACTGGCGGCTTGTCACAATGCCCCCCGATGACATCACAATAGCGCTGCTGCCTAGAAAACAAGCTGCGCAGAAGAAGTTGTTCTTTGGGTGGGAGGGTGGGCTAGTGGAAGGAGGGGGCAATCTCTTTTTTTCCCGGGTGGTAGGGGGATGACAGGAGAAGGGAAGCGGGTGGTGAGAAAGGTACAGAGGGCAGGGTTTGGGGGCTGGGAAGGAAAGGGAAAAGATTAGGGTTTGGGGATGATGAAAGGGCTTTCTACGGGTAAGGATGGCAAAGGGTGGCAGTGACGGAAAGTCAGGCAACCTGTCCTGTCCGTCTTTTTGTATCGTGAATTGGAAAGACTGCAAGGGGGAGGGGAGTTGCTTGCGCCCTAAAGGAGGAGTTATTCAGATTCATTGCAGTGGGCGGCGGCTGCAAAACGCACCATTCTTCTTGTTTTGGCTCTGCAAAGCAGCCTTTTCAAGGGTTGGCTTGGGTGACAAAATGTCTTGTGTAGGCGTGGGTTTGTCTCCCTCTCGCTCTCTCTCCCTAAGATGTGTCCGGCATAGGCCAGGGTGCCACTCGAGGCCCAAACCAATTCTGGTTATCGCTTCTCGGCCTTTTGGCTAAGATCAAGTGTAGTATCTGTTCTTATCAGTTTAATATCTGATACGTCCCCTATCTGGGGACCATATATTAAATGGATTTTTAGAACAGGGAGATGGAAAAAGAGCTTGCTCTGTCCACTCCACGCATTGACCTGGTATTGCAGTACCTCCAGGAACGGTGCACCCCTTCTTAACCCAGTTTCCAAAAGCAGAACTCAATTCACCTGATTCATATTAGCCCGATTTAATGAATTGGAAGAAAGCATACGTCTTCATATGCACCTCAATTTGGCCCATTCACTTTTCACACTTCCTCCTTTTGTTTTTTATCTTTCACACTTTTGACTTTCTTTATTCATCCAAATAGCAAACTCATCACCACTCAACCTGACCAACTCGGCTATGTCCCCGTGCTGCAGTTCTCTGTCTTATCTAGATCATTTGCAATTGAATGGAATAGATCCCTTTTGGACAAAGTGGATTCACCTGCTGCTGCAGTGACCACAGGTGTGATAACATCTAGAATTGGCATCTGGTGCGATCTCTCCGCTTCCACTCCAAAGAAAGTTACCTGTTTATTCCTATCATGCATTGGTTTTTGGGGTTTTCTTTGAGTAATGATGATCTCTTTAGTAGTCTGTTGGCGCCCTCTCCTGGAGGAATAGTTTGCTTGCTCTTGGACATTCTAAAAGAGAGGTCATGATAGACATTGAGCTCTCTGAGCTCAATTGGGGACAGTCATGGGTGATGAATGTTTGCAACCTACTGCGAAGCCTCATACCGCAATATAAGGAACGTCAAATACTAAGAAAGGGCGGCCTATGAAAGAATTACTACTTTCAATAAGTACACTTAAACGGCTAATTGGGAATAGAAAAACTGTAAAAAGCCCTCTGAGAAAGCCCCCCTCTAACCTTTGATAGTAAGCTTTTCTGTAGTCTGCCTGTTGATGTATTTTCCGTTTGAACTGTGCACAACATGAAGAGACGGAACACTGGCGGCTTGTCACAATGCCCCCCGATGACATCACAATAGCGCTGCTGCCTAGAAAACAAGCTGCGCAGAAGAAGTTGTTCTTTGGGTGGGAGGGTGGGCTAGTGGAAGGAGGGGGCAATCTCTTTTTTTCCGGGTGGTAGGGGGATGACAGGAGAAGGGAAGCGGGTGGTGAGAAAGGTACAGAGGGCAGGGTTTGGGGGCTGGGAAGGAAAGGGAAAAGATTAGGGTTTGGGGATGATGAAAGGGCTTTCTACGGGTAAGGATGGCAAAGGGTGGCAGTGACGGAAAGTCAGGCAACCTGTCCTGTCCGTCTTTTTGTATCGTGAATTGGAAAGACTGCAAGGGGGAGGGGAGTTGCTTGCGCCCTAAAGGAGGAGTTATTCAGATTCATTGCAGTGGGCGGCGGCTGCAAAACGCACCATTCTTCTTGTTTTGGCTCTGCAAAGCAGCCTTTTCAAGGGTTGGCTTGGGTGACAAAATGTCTTGTGTAGGCGTGGGTTTGTCTCCCTCTCGCTCTCTCTCCCTAAGATGTGTCCGGCATAGGCCAGGGTGCCACTCGAGGCCCAAACCAATTCTGGTTATCGCTTCTCGGCCTTTTGGCTAAGATCAAGTGTAGTATCTGTTCTTATCAGTTTAATATCTGATACGTCCCCTATCTGGGGACCATATATTAAATGGATTTTTAGAACAGGGAGATGGAAAAAGAGCTTGCTCTGTCCACTCCACGCATTGACCTGGTATTGCAGTACCTCCAGGAACGGTGCACCCCTTCTTAACCCAGTTTCCAAAAGCAGAACTCAATTCACCTGATTCATATTAGCCCGATTTAATGAATTGGAAGAAAGCATACGTCTTCATATGCACCTCAATTTGGCCCATTCACTTTTCACACTTCCTCCTTTTGTTTTTTATCTTTCACACTTTTGACTTTCTTTATTCATCCAAATAGCAAACTCATCACCACTCAACCTGACCAACTCGGCTATGTCCCCGTGCTGCAGTTCTCTGTCTTATCTAGATCATTTGCAATTGAATGGAATAGATCCCTTTTGGACAAAGTGGATTCACCTGCTGCTGCAGTGACCACAGGTGTGATAACATCTAGAATTGGCATCTGGTGCGATCTCTCCGCTTCCACTCCAAAGAAAGTTACCTGTTTATTCCTATCATGCATTGGTTTTTGGGGTTTTCTTTGAGTAATGATGATCTCTTTAGTAGTCTGTTGGCGCCCTCTCCTGGAGGAATAGTTTGCTTGCTCTTGGACATTCTAAAAGAGAGGTCATGATAGACATTGAGCTTCTGAGCTCAATTGGGGACAGTCATGGGTGATGAATGTTTGCAACCTACTGCGAAGCCTCATACCGCAATA
Organism: Anomaloglossus baeobatrachus; assembly: GCF_048569485.1. NCBI lineage: Eukaryota > Metazoa > Chordata > Amphibia > Anura > Aromobatidae > Anomaloglossus > Anomaloglossus baeobatrachus. The sequence continues at coordinate 21,348 of NW_027445311.1, forward strand.
TAAGGAACGTCAAATACTAAGAAAGGGCGGCCTATGAAAGAATTACTACTTTCAATAAGTACACTTAAACGGCTAATTGGGAATAGAAAAACTGTAAAAAGCCCTCTGAGAAAGCCCCCCTCTAACCTTTGATAGTAAGCTTTTCTGTAGTCTGCCTGTTGATGTATTTTCCGTTTGAACTGTGCACAACATGAAGAGACGGAACACTGGCGGCTTGTCACAATGCCCCCCGATGACATCACAATAGCGCTGCTGCCTAGAAAACAAGCTGCGCAGAAGAAGTTGTTCTTTGGGTGGGAGGGTGGGCTAGTGGAAGGAGGGGGCAATCTCTTTTTTTCCCGGGTGGTAGGGGGATGACAGGAGAAGGGAAGCGGGTGGTGAGAAAGGTACAGAGGGCAGGGTTTGGGGGCTGGGAAGGAAAGGGAAAAGATTAGGGTTTGGGGATGATGAAAGGGCTTTCTACGGGTAAGGATGGCAAAGGGTGGCAGTGACGGAAAGTCAGGCAACCTGTCCTGTCCGTCTTTTTGTATCGTGAATTGGAAAGACTGCAAGGGGGAGGGGAGTTGCTTGCGCCCTAAAGGAGGAGTTATTCAGATTCATTGCAGTGGGCGGCGGCTGCAAAACGCACCATTCTTCTTGTTTTGGCTCTGCAAAGCAGCCTTTTCAAGGGTTGGCTTGGGTGACAAAATGTCTTGTGTAGGCGTGGGTTTGTCTCCCTCTCGCTCTCTCTCCCTAAGATGTGTCCGGCATAGGCCAGGGTGCCACTCGAGGCCCAAACCAATTCTGGTTATCGCTTCTCGGCCTTTTGGCTAAGATCAAGTGTAGTATCTGTTCTTATCAGTTTAATATCTGATACGTCCCCTATCTGGGGACCATATATTAAATGGATTTTTAGAACAGGGAGATGGAAAAAGAGCTTGCTCTGTCCACTCCACGCATTGACCTGGTATTGCAGTACCTCCAGGAACGGTGCACCCCTTCTTAACCCAGTTTCCAAAAGCAGAACTCAATTCACCTGATTCATATTAGCCCGATTTAATGAATTGGAAGAAAGCATACGTCTTCATATGCACCTCAATTTGGCCCATTCACTTTTCACACTTCCTCCTTTTGTTTTTTATCTTTCACACTTTTGACTTTCTTTATTCATCCAAATAGCAAACTCATCACCACTCAACCTGACCAACTCGGCTATGTCCCCGTGCTGCAGTTCTCTGTCTTATCTAGATCATTTGCAATTGAATGGAATAGATCCCTTTTGGACAAAGTGGATTCACCTGCTGCTGCAGTGACCACAGGTGTGATAACATCTAGAATTGGCATCTGGTGCGATCTCTCCGCTTCCACTCCAAAGAAAGTTACCTGTTTATTCCTATCATGCATTGGTTTTTGGGGTTTTCTTTGAGTAATGATGATCTCTTTAGTAGTCTGTTGGCGCCCTCTCCTGGAGGAATAGTTTGCTTGCTCTTGGACATTCTAAAAGAGAGGTCATGATAGACATTGAGCTTCTGAGCTCAATTGGGGACAGTCATGGGTGATGAATGTTTGCAACCTACTGCGAAGCCTCATACCGCAATATAAGGAACGTCAAATACTAAGAAAGGGCGGCCTATGAAAGAATTACTACTTTCAATAAGTACACTTAAACGGCTAATTGGGAATAGAAAAACTGTAAAAAGCCCTCTGAGAAAGCCCCCCTCTAACCTTTGATAGTAAGCTTTTCTGTAGTCTGCCTGTTGATGTATTTTCCGTTTGAACTGTGCACAACATGAAGAGACGGAACACTGGCGGCTTGTCACAATGCCCCCCGATGACATCACAATAGCGCTGCTGCCTAGAAAACAAGCTGCGCAGAAGAAGTTGTTCTTTGGGTGGGAGGGTGGGCTAGTGGAAGGAGGGGGCAATCTCTTTTTTTCCCGGGTGGTAGGGGGATGACAGGAGAAGGGAAGCGGGTGGTGAGAAAGGTACAGAGGGCAGGGTTTGGGGGCTGGGAAGGAAAGGGAAAAGATTAGGGTTTGGGGATGATGAAAGGGCTTTCTACGGGTAAGGATGGCAAAGGGTGGCAGTGACGGAAAGTCAGGCAACCTGTCCTGTCCGTCTTTTTGTATCGTGAATTGGAAAGACTGCAAGGGGGAGGGGAGTTGCTTGCGCCCTAAAGGAGGAGTTATTCAGATTCATTGCAGTGGGCGGCGGCTGCAAAACGCACCATTCTTCTTGTTTTGGCTCTGCAAAGCAGCCTTTTCAAGGGTTGGCTTGGGTGACAAAATGTCTTGTGTAGGCGTGGGTTTGTCTCCCTCTCGCTCTCTCTCCCTAAGATGTGTCCGGCATAGGCCAGGGTGCCACTCGAGGCCCAAACCAATTCTGGTTATCGCTTCTCGGCCTTTTGGCTAAGATCAAGTGTAGTATCTGTTCTTATCAGTTTAATATCTGATACGTCCCCTATCTGGGGACCATATATTAAATGGATTTTTAGAACAGGGAGATGGAAAAAGAGCTTGCTCTGTCCACTCCACGCATTGACCTGGTATTGCAGTACCTCCAGGAACGGTGCACCCCTTCTTAACCCAGTTTCCAAAAGCAGAACTCAATTCACCTGATTCATATTAGCCCGATTTAATGAATTGGAAGAAAGCATACGTCTTCATATGCACCTCAATTTGGCCCATTCACTTTTCACACTTCCTCCTTTTGTTTTTTATCTTTCACACTTTTGACTTTCTTTATTCATCCAAATAGCAAACTCATCACCACTCAACCTGACCAACTCGGCTATGTCCCCGTGCTGCAGTTCTCTGTCTTATCTAGATCATTTGCAATTGAATGGAATAGATCCCTTTTGGACAAAGTGGATTCACCTGCTGCTGCAGTGACCACAGGTGTGATAACATCTAGAATTGGCATCTGGTGCGATCTCTCCGCTTCCACTCCAAAGAAAGTTACCTGTTTATTCCTATCATGCATTGGTTTTTGGGGTTTTCTTTGAGTAATGATGATCTCTTTAGTAGTCTGTTGGCGCCCTCTCCTGGAGGAATAGTTTGCTTGCTCTTGGACATTCTAAAAGAGAGGTCATGATTGACATTGAGCTTCTGAGCTCAATTGGGGACAGTCATGGGTGATGAATGTTTGCAACCTACTGCGAAGCCTCATACCGCAATATAAGGAACGTCAAATACTAAGAAAGGGCGGCCTATGAAAGAATTACTACTTTCAATAAGTACACTTAAACGGCTAATTGGGAATAGAAAAACTGTAAAAAGCCCTCTGAGAAAGCCCCCCTCTAACCTTTGATAGTAAGCTTTTCTGTAGTCTGCCTGTTGATGTATTTTCCGTTTGAACTGTGCACAACATGAAGAGACGGAACACTGGCGGCTTGTCACAATGCCCCCCGATGACATCACAATAGCGCTGCTGCCTAGAAAACAAGCTGCGCAGAAGAAGTTGTTCTTTGGGTGGGAGGGTGGGCTAGTGGAAGGAGGGGGCAATCTCTTTTTTTCCCGGGTGGTAGGGGGATGACAGGAGAAGGGAAGCGGGTGGTGAGAAAGGTACAGAGGGCAGGGTTTGGGGGCTGGGAAGGAAAGGGAAAAGATTAGGGTTTGGGGATGATGAAAGGGCTTTCTACGGGTAAGGATGGCAAAGGGTGGCAGTGACGGAAAGTCAGGCAACCTGTCCTGTCCGTCTTTTTGTATCGTGAATTGGAAAGACTGCAAGGGGGAGGGGAGTTGCTTGCGCCCTAAAGGAGGAGTTATTCAGATTCATTGCAGTGGGCGGCGGCTGCAAAACGCACCATTCTTCTTGTTTTGGCTCTGCAAAGCAGCCTTTTCAAGGGTTGGCTTGGGTGACAAAATGTCTTGTGTAGGCGTGGGTTTGTCTCCCTCTCGCTCTCTCTCCCTAAGATGTGTCCGGCATAGGCCAGGGTGCCACTCGAGGCCCAAACCAATTCTGGTTATCGCTTCTCGGCCTTTTGGCTAAGATCAAGTGTAGTATCTGTTCTTATCAGTTTAATATCTGATACGTCCCCTATCTGGGGACCATATATTAAATGGATTTTTAGAACAGGGAGATGGAAAAAGAGCTTGCTCTGTCCACTCCACGCATTGACCTGGTATTGCAGTACCTCCAGGAACGGTGCACCCCTTCTTAACCCAGTTTCCAAAAGCAGAACTCAATTCACCTGATTCATATTAGCCCGATTTAATGAATTGGAAGAAAGCATACGTCTTCATATGCACCTCAATTTGGCCCATTCACTTTTCACACTTCCTCCTTTTGTTTTTTATCTTTCACACTTTTGACTTTCTTTATTCATCCAAATAGCAAACTCATCACCACTCAACCTGACCAACTCGGCTATGTCCCCGTGCTGCAGTTCTCTGTCTTATCTAGATCATTTGCAATTGAATGGAATAGATCCCTTTTGGACAAAGTGGATTCACCTGCTGCTGCAGTGACCACAGGTGTGATAACATCTAGAATTGGCATCTGGTGCGATCTCTCCGCTTCCACTCCAAAGAAAGTTACCTGTTTATTCCTATCATGCATTGGTTTTTGGGGTTTTCTTTGAGTAATGATGATCTCTTTAGTAGTCTGTTGGCGCCCTCTCCTGGAGGAATAGTTTGCTTGCTCTTGGACATTCTAAAAGAGAGGTCATGATAGACATTGAGCTTCTGAGCTCAATTGGGGACAGTCATGGGTGATGAATGTTTGCAACCTACTGCGAAGCCTCATACCGCAATATAAGGAACGTCAAATACTAAGAAAGGGCGGCCTATGAAAGAATTACTACTTTCAATAAGTACACTTAAACGGCTAATTGGGAATAGAAAAACTGTAAAAAGCCCTCTGAGAAAGCCCCCCTCTAACCTTTGATAGTAAGCTTTTCTGTAGTCTGCCTGTTGATGTATTTTCCGTTTGAACTGTGCACAACATGAAGAGACGGAACACTGGCGGCTTGTCACAATGCCCCCCGATGACATCACAATAGCGCTGCTGCCTAGAAAACAAGCTGCGCAGAAGAAGTTGTTCTTTGGGTGGGAGGGTGGGCTAGTGGAAGGAGGGGGCAATCTCTTTTTTTCCCGGGTGGTAGGGGGATGACAGGAGAAGGGAAGCGGGTGGTGAGAAAGGTACAGAGGGCAGGGTTTGGGGGCTGGGAAGGAAAGGGAAAAGATTAGGGTTTGGGGATGATGAAAGGGCTTTCTACGGGTAAGGATGGCAAAGGGTGGCAGTGACGGAAAGTCAGGCAACCTGTCCTGTCCGTCTTTTTGTATCGTGAATTGGAAAGACTGCAAGGGGGAGGGGAGTTGCTTGCGCCCTAAAGGAGGAGTTATTCAGATTCATGGCAGTGGGCGGCGGCTGCAAAACGCACCATTCTTCTTGTTTTGGCTCTGCAAAGCAGCCTTTTCAAGGGTTGGCTTGGGTGACAAAATGTCTTGTGTAGGCGTGGGTTTGTCTCCCTCTCGCTCTCTCTCCCTAAGATGTGTCCGGCATAGGCCAGGGTGCCACTCGAGGCCCAAACCAATTCTGGTTATCGCTTCTCGGCCTTTTGGCTAAGATCAAGTGTAGTATCTGTTCTTATCAGTTTAATATCTGATACGTCCCCTATCTGGGGACCATATATTAAATGGATTTTTAGAACAGGGAGATGGAAAAAGAGCTTGCTCTGTCCACTCCACGCATTGACCTGGTATTGCAGTACCTCCAGGAACGGTGCACCCCTTCTTAACCCAGTTTCCAAAAGCAGAACTCAATTCACCTGATTCATATTAGCCCGATTTAATGAATTGGAAGAAAGCATACGTCTTCATATGCACCTCAATTTGGCCCATTCACTTTTCACACTTCCTCCTTTTGTTTTTTATCTTTCACACTTTTGACTTTCTTTATTCATCCAAATAGCAAACTCATCACCACTCAACCTGACCAACTCGGCTATGTCCCCGTGCTGCAGTTCTCTGTCTTATCTAGATCATTTGCAATTGAATGGAATAGATCCCTTTTGGACAAAGTGGATTCACCTGCTGCTGCAGTGACCACAGGTGTGATAACATCTAGAATTGGCATCTGGTGCGATCTCTCCGCTTCCACTCCAAAGAAAGTTACCTGTTTATTCCTATCATGCATTGGTTTTTGGGGTTTTCTTTGAGTAATGATGATCTCTTTAGTAGTCTGTTGGCGCCCTCTCCTGGAGGAATAGTTTGCTTGCTCTTGGACATTCTAAAAGAGAGGTCATGATAGACATTGAGCTTCTGAGCTCAATTGGGGACAGTCATGGGTGATGAATGTTTGCAACCTACTGCGAAGCCTCATACCGCAATATAAGGAACGTCAAATACTAAGAAAGGGCGGCCTATGAAAGAATTACTACTTTCAATAAGTACACTTAAACGGCTAATTGGGAATAGAAAAACTGTAAAAAGCCCTCTGAGAAAGCCCCCCTCTAACCTTTGATAGTAAGCTTTTCTGTAGTCTGCCTGTTGATGTATTTTCCGTTTGAACTGTGCACAACATGAAGAGACGGAACACTGGCGGCTTGTCACAATGCTCCCCGATGACATCACAATAGCGCTGCTGCCTAGAAAACAAGCTGCGCAGAAGAAGTTGTTCTTTGGGTGGGAGGGTGGGCTAGTGGAAGGAGGGGGCAATCTCTTTTTTTCCCGGGTGGTAGGGGGATGACAGGAGAAGGGAAGCGGGTGGTGAGAAAGGTACAGAGGGCAGGGTTTGGGGGCTGGGAAGGAAAGGGAAAAGATTAGGGTTTGGGGATGATGAAAGGGCTTTCTACGGGTAAGGATGGCAAAGGGTGGCAGTGACGGAAAGTCAGGCAACCTGTCCTGTCCGTCTTTTTGTATCGTGAATTGGAAAGACTGCAAGGGGGAGGGGAGTTGCTTGCGCCCTAAAGGAGGAGTTATTCAGATTCATTGCAGTGGGCGGCGGCTGCAAAACGCACCATTCTTCTTGTTTTGGCTCTGCAAAGCAGCCTTTTCAAGGGTTGGCTTGGGTGACAAAATGTCTTGTGTAGGCGTGGGTTTGTCTCCCTCTCGCTCTCTCTCCCTAAGATGTGTCCGGCATAGGCCAGGGTGCCACTCGAGGCCCAAACCAATTCTGGTTATCGCTTCTCGGCCTTTTGGCTAAGATCAAGTGTAGTATCTGTTCTTATCAGTTTAATATCTGATACGTCCCCTATCTGGGGACCATATATTAAATGGATTTTTAGAACAGGGAGATGGAAAAAGAGCTTGCTCTGTCCACTCCACGCATTGACCTGGTATTGCAGTACCTCCAGGAACGGTGCACCCCTTCTTAACCCAGTTTCCAAAAGCAGAACTCAATTCACCTGATTCATATTAGCCCGATTTAATGAATTGGAAGAAAGCATACGTCTTCATATGCACCTCAATTTGGCCCATTCACTTTTCACACTTCCTCCTTTTGTTTTTTATCTTTCACACTTTTGACTTTCTTTATTCATCCAAATAGCAAACTCATCACCACTCAACCTGACCAACTCGGCTATGTCCCCGTGCTGCAGTTCTCTGTCTTATCTAGATCATTTGCAATTGAATGGAATAGATCCCTTTTGGACAAAGTGGATTCACCTGCTGCTGCAGTGACCACAGGTGTGATAACATCTAGAATTGGCATCTGGTGCGATCTCTCCGCTTCCACTCCAAAGAAAGTTACCTGTTTATTCCTATCATGCATTGGTTTTTGGGGTTTTCTTTGAGTAATGATGATCTCTTTAGTAGTCTGTTGGCGCCCTCTCCTGGAGGAATAGTTTGCTTGCTCTTGGACATTCTAAAAGAGAGGTCATGATAGACATTGAGCTTCTGAGCTCAATTGGGGACAGTCATGGGTGATGAATGTTTGCAACCTACTGCGAAGCCTCATACCGCAATATAAGGAACGTCAAATACTAAGAAAGGGCGGCCTATGAAAGAATTACTACTTTCAATAAGTACACTTAAACGGCTAATTGGGAATAGAAAAACTGTAAAAAGCCCTCTGAGAAAGCCCCCCTCTAACCTTTGATAGTAAGCTTTTCTGTAGTCTGCCTGTTGATGTATTTTCCGTTTGAACTGTGCACAACATGAAGAGACGGAACACTGGCGGCTTGTCACAATGCCCCCCGATGACATCACAATAGCGCTGCTGCCTAGAAAACAAGCTGCGCAGAAGAAGTTGTTCTTTGGGTGGGAGGGTGGGCTAGTGGAAGGAGGGGGCAATCTCTTTTTTTCCCGGGTGGTAGGGGGATGACAGGAGAAGGGAAGCGGGTGGTGAGAAAGGTACAGAGGGCAGGGTTTGGGGGCTGGGAAGGAAAGGGAAAAGATTAGGGTTTGGGGATGATGAAAGGGCTTTCTACGGGTAAGGATGGCAAAGGGTGGCAGTGACGGAAAGTCAGGCAACCTGTCCTGTCCGTCTTTTTGTATCGTGAATTGGAAAGACTGCAAGGGGGAGGGGAGTTGCTTGCGCCCTAAAGGAGGAGTTATTCAGATTCATTGCAGTGGGCGGCGGCTGCAAAACGCACCATTCTTCTTGTTTTGGCTCTGCAAAGCAGCCTTTTCAAGGGTTGGCTTGGGTGACAAAATGTCTTGTGTAGGCGTGGGTTTGTCTCCCTCTCGCTCTCTCTCCCTAAGATGTGTCCGGCATAGGCCAGGGTGCCACTCGAGGCCCAAACCAATTCTGGTTATCGCTTCTCGGCCTTTTGGCTAAGATCAAGTGTAGTATCTGTTCTTATCAGTTTAATATCTGATACGTCCCCTATCTGGGGACCATATATTAAATGGATTTTTAGAACAGGGAGATGGAAAAAGAGCTTGCTCTGTCCACTCCACGCATTGACCTGGTATTGCAGTACCTCCAGGAACGGTGCACCCCTTCTTAACCCAGTTTCCAAAAGCAGAACTCAATTCACCTGATTCATATTAGCCCGATTTAATGAATTGGAAGAAAGCATACGTCTTCATATGCACCTCAATTTGGCCCATTCACTTTTCACACTTCCTCCTTTTGTTTTTTATCTTTCACACTTTTGACTTTCTTTATTCATCCAAATAGCAAACTCATCACCACTCAACCTGACCAACTCGGCTATGTCCCCGTGCTGCAGTTCTCTGTCTTATCTAGATCATTTGCAATTGAATGGAATAGATCCCTTTTGGACAAAGTGGATTCACCTGCTGCTGCAGTGACCACAGGTGTGATAACATCTAGAATTGGCATCTGGTGCGATCTCTCCGCTTCCACTCCAAAGAAAGTTACCTGTTTATTCCTATCATGCATTGGTTTTTGGGGTTTTCTTTGAGTAATGATGATCTCTTTAGTAGTCTGTTGGCGCCCTCTCCTGGAGGAATAGTTTGCTTGCTCTTGGACATTCTAAAAGAGAGGTCATGATAGACATTGAGCTTCTGAGCTCAATTGGGGACAGTCATGGGTGATGAATGTTTGCAACCTACTGCGAAGCCTCATACCGCAATATAAGGAACGTCAAATACTAAGAAAGGGCGGCCTATGAAAGAATTACTACTTTCAATAAGTACACTTAAACGGCTAATTGGGAATAGAAAAACTGTAAAAAGCCCTCTGAGAAAGCCCCCCTCTAACCTTTGATAGTAAGCTTTTCTGTAGTCTGCCTGTTGATGTATTTTCCGTTTGAACTGTGCACAACATGAAGAGACGGAACACTGGCGGCTTGTCACAATGCCCCCCGATGACATCACAATAGCGCTGCTGCCTAGAAAACAAGCTGCGCAGAAGAAGTTGTTCTTTGGGTGGGAGGGTGGGCTAGTGGAAGGAGGGGGCAATCTCTTTTTTTCCCGGGTGGTAGGGGGATGACAGGAGAAGGGAAGCGGGTGGTGAGAAAGGTACAGAGGGCAGGGTTTGGGGGCTGGGAAGGAAAGGGAAAAGATTAGGGTTTGGGGATGATGAAAGGGCTTTCTACGGGTAAGGATGGCAAAGGGTGGCAGTGACGGAAAGTCAGGCAACCTGTCCTGTCCGTCTTTTTGTATCGTGAATTGGAAAGACTGCAAGGGGGAGGGGAGTTGCTTGCGCCCTAAAGGAGGAGTTATTCAGATTCATTGCAGTGGGCGGCGGCTGCAAAACGCACCATTCTTCTTGTTTTGGCTCTGCAAAGCAGCCTTTTCAAGGGTTGGCTTGGGTGACAAAATGTCTTGTGTAGGCGTGGGTTTGTCTCCCTCTCGCTCTCTCTCCCTAAGATGTGTCCGGCATAGGCCAGGGTGCCACTCGAGGCCCAAACCAATTCTGGTTATCGCTTCTCGGCCTTTTGGCTAAGATCAAGTGTAGTATCTGTTCTTATCAGTTTAATATCTGATACGTCCCCTATCTGGGGACCATATATTAAATGGATTTTTAGAACAGGGAGATGGAAAAAGAGCTTGCTCTGTCCACTCCACGCATTGACCTGGTATTGCAGTACCTCCAGGAACGGTGCACCCCTTCTTAACCCAGTTTCCAAAAGCAGAACTCAATTCACCTGATTCATATTAGCCCGATTTAATGAATTGGAAGAAAGCATACGTCTTCATATGCACCTCAATTTGGCCCATTCACTTTTCACACTTCCTCCTTTTGTTTTTTATCTTTCACACTTTTGACTTTCTTTATTCATCCAAATAGCAAACTCATCACCACTCAACCTGACCAACTCGGCTATGTCCCCGTGCTGCAGTTCTCTGTCTTATCTAGATCATTTGCAATTGAATGGAATAGATCCCTTTTGGACAAAGTGGATTCACCTGCTGCTGCAGTGACCACAGGTGTGATAACATCTAGAATTGGCATCTGGTGCGATCTCTCCGCTTCCACTCCAAAGAAAGTTACCTGTTTATTCCTATCATGCATTGGTTTTTGGGGTTTTCTTTGAGTAATGATGATCTCTTTAGTAGTCTGTTGGCGCCCTCTCCTGGAGGAATAGTTTGCTTGCTCTTGGACATTCTAAAAGAGAGGTCATGATAGACATTGAGCTTCTGAGCTCAATTGGGGACAGTCATGGGTGATGAATGTTTGCAACCTACTGCGAAGCCTCATACCGCAATATAAGGAACGTCAAATACTAAGAAAGGGCGGCCTATGAAAGAATTACTACTTTCAATAAGTACACTTAAACGGCTAATTGGGAATAGAAAAACTGTAAAAAGCCCTCTGAGAAAGCCCCCCTCTAACCTTTGATAGTAAGCTTTTCTGTAGTCTGCCTGTTGATGTATTTTCCGTTTGAACTGTGCACAACATGAAGAGACGGAACACTGGCGGCTTGTCACAATGCCCCCCGATGACATCACAATAGCGCTGCTGCCTAGAAAACAAGCTGCGCAGAAGAAGTTGTTCTTTGGGTGGGAGGGTGGGCTAGTGGAAGGAGGGGGCAATCTCTTTTTTTCCCGGGTGGTAGGGGGATGACAGGAGAAGGGAAGCGGGTGGTGAGAAAGGTACAGAGGGCAGGGTTTGGGGGCTGGGAAGGAAAGGGAAAAGATTAGGGTTTGGGGATGATGAAAGGGCTTTCTACGGGTAAGGATGGCAAAGGGTGGCAGTGACGGAAAGTCAGGCAACCTGTCCTGTCCGTCTTTTTGTATCGTGAATTGGAAAGACTGCAAGGGGGAGGGGAGTTGCTTGCGCCCTAAAGGAGGAGTTATTCAGATTCATTGCAGTGGGCGGCGGCTGCAAAACGCACCATTCTTCTTGTTTTGGCTCTGCAAAGCAGCCTTTTCAAGGGTTGGCTTGGGTGACAAAATGTCTTGTGTAGGCGTGGGTTTGTCTCCCTCTCGCTCTCTCTCCCTAAGATGTGTCCGGCATAGGCCAGGGTGCCACTCGAGGCCCAAACCAATTCTGGTTATCGCTTCTCGGCCTTTTGGCTAAGATCAAGTGTAGTATCTGTTCTTATCAGTTTAATATCTGATACGTCCCCTATCTGGGGACCATATATTAAATGGATTTTTAGAACAGGGAGATGGAAAAAGAGCTTGCTCTGTCCACTCCACGCATTGACCTGGTATTGCAGTACCTCCAGGAACGGTGCACCCCTTCTTAACCCAGTTTCCAAAAGCAGAACTCAATTCACCTGATTCATATTAGCCCGATTTAATGAATTGGAAGAAAGCATACGTCTTCATATGCACCTCAATTTGGCCCATTCACTTTTCACACTTCCTCCTTTTGTTTTTTATCTTTCACACTTTTGACTTTCTTTATTCATCCAAATAGCAAACTCATCACCACTCAACCTGACCAACTCGGCTATGTCCCCGTGCTGCAGTTCTCTGTCTTATCTAGATCATTTGCAATTGAATGGAATAGATCCCTTTTGGACAAAGTGGATTCACCTGCTGCTGCAGTGACCACAGGTGTGATAACATCTAGAATTGGCATCTGGTGCGATCTCTCCGCTTCCACTCCAAAGAAAGTTACCTGTTTATTCCTATCATGCATTGGTTTTTGGGGTTTTCTTTGAGTAATGATGATCTCTTTAGTAGTCTGTTGGCGCCCTCTCCTGGAGGAATAGTTTGCTTGCTCTTGGACATTCTAAAAGAGAGGTCATGATAGACATTGAGCTTCTGAGCTCAATTGGGGACAGTCATGGGTGATGAATGTTTGCAACCTACTGCGAAGCCTCATACCGCAATATAAGGAACGTCAAATACTAAGAAAGGGCGGCCTATGAAAGAATTACTACTTTCAATAAGTACACTTAAACGGCTAATTGGGAATAGAAAAACTGTAAAAAGCCCTCTGAGAAAGCCCCCCTCTAACCTTTGATAGTAAGCTTTTCTGTAGTCTGCCTGTTGATGTATTTTCCGTTTGAACTGTGCACAACATGAAGAGACGGAACACTGGCGGCTTGTCACAATGCCCCCCGATGACATCACAATAGCGCTGCTGCCTAGAAAACAAGCTGCGCAGAAGAAGTTGTTCTTTGGGTGGGAGGGTGGGCTAGTGGAAGGAGGGGGCAATCTCTTTTTTTCCCGGGTGGTAGGGGGATGACAGGAGAAGGGAAGCGGGTGGTGAGAAAGGTACAGAGGGCAGGGTTTGGGGGCTGGGAAGGAAAGGGAAAAGATTAGGGTTTGGGGATGATGAAAGGGCTTTCTACGGGTAAGGATGGCAAAGGGTGGCAGTGACGGAAAGTCAGGCAACCTGTCCTGTCCGTCTTTTTGTATCGTGAATTGGAAAGACTGCAAGGGGGAGGGGAGTTGCTTGCGCCCTAAAGGAGGAGTTATTCAGATTCATTGCAGTGGGCGGCGGCTGCAAAACGCACCATTCTTCTTGTTTTGGCTCTGCAAAGCAGCCTTTTCAAGGGTTGGCTTGGGTGACAAAATGTCTTGTGTAGGCGTGGGTTTGTCTCCCTCTCGCTCTCTCTCCCTAAGATGTGTCCGGCATAGGCCAGGGTGCCACTCGAGGCCCAAACCAATTCTGGTTATCGCTTCTCGGCCTTTTGGCTAAGATCAAGTGTAGTATCTGTTCTTATCAGTTTAATATCTGATACGTCCCCTATCTGGGGACCATATATTAAATGGATTTTTAGAACAGGGAGATGGAAAAAGAGCTTGCTCTGTCCACTCCACGCATTGACCTGGTATTGCAGTACCTCCAGGAACGGTGCACCCCTTCTTAACCCAGTTTCCAAAAGCAGAACTCAATTCACCTGATTCATATTAGCCCGATTTAATGAATTGGAAGAAAGCATACGTCTTCATATGCACCTCAATTTGGCCCATTCACTTTTCACACTTCCTCCTTTTGTTTTTTATCTTTCACACTTTTGACTTTCTTTATTCATCCAAATAGCAAACTCATCACCACTCAACCTGACCAACTCGGCTATGTCCCCGTGCTGCAGTTCTCTGTCTTATCTAGATCATTTGCAATTGAATGGAATAGATCCCTTTTGGACAAAGTGGATTCACCTGCTGCTGCAGTGACCACAGGTGTGATAACATCTAGAATTGGCATCTGGTGCGATCTCTCCGCTTCCACTCCAAAGAAAGTTACCTGTTTATTCCTATCATGCATTGGTTTTTGGGGTTTTCTTTGAGTAATGATGATCTCTTTAGTAGTCTGTTGGCGCCCTCTCCTGGAGGAATAGTTTGCTTGCTCTTGGACATTCTAAAAGAGAGGTCATGATAGACATTGAGCTTCTGAGCTCAATTGGGGACAGTCATGGGTGATGAATGTTTGCAACCTACTGCGAAGCCTCATACCGCAATATAAGGAACGTCAAATACTAAGAAAGGGCGGCCTATGAAAGAATTACTACTTTCAATAAGTACACTTAAACGGCTAATTGGGAATAGAAAAACTGTAAAAAGCCCTCTGAGAAAGCCCCCCTCTAACCTTTGATAGTAAGCTTTTCTGTAGTCTGCCTGTTGATGTATTTTCCGTTTGAACTGTGCACAACATGAAGAGACGGAACACTGGCGGCTTGTCACAATGCCCCCCGATGACATCACAATAGCGCTGCTGCCTAGAAAACAAGCTGCGCAGAAGAAGTTGTTCTTTGGGTGGGAGGGTGGGCTAGTGGAAGGAGGGGGCAATCTCTTTTTTTCCCGGGTGGTAGGGGGATGACAGGAGAAGGGAAGCGGGTGGTGAGAAAGGTACAGAGGGCAGGGTTTGGGGGCTGGGAAGGAAAGGGAAAAGATTAGGGTTTGGGGATGATGAAAGGGCTTTCTACGGGTAAGGATGGCAAAGGGTGGCAGTGACGGAAAGTCAGGCAACCTGTCCTGTCCGTCTTTTTGTATCGTGAATTGGAAAGACTGCAAGGGGGAGGGGAGTTGCTTGCGCCCTAAAGGAGGAGTTATTCAGATTCATTGCAGTGGGCGGCGGCTGCAAAACGCACCATTCTTCTTGTTTTGGCTCTGCAAAGCAGCCTTTTCAAGGGTTGGCTTGGGTGACAAAATGTCTTGTGTAGGCGTGGGTTTGTCTCCCTCTCGCTCTCTCTCCCTAAGATGTGTCCGGCATAGGCCAGGGTGCCACTCGAGGCCCAAACCAATTCTGGTTATCGCTTCTCGGCCTTTTGGCTAAGATCAAGTGTAGTATCTGTTCTTATCAGTTTAATATCTGATACGTCCCCTATCTGGGGACCATATATTAAATGGATTTTTAGAACAGGGAGATGGAAAAAGAGCTTGCTCTGTCCACTCCACGCATTGACCTGGTATTGCAGTACCTCCAGGAACGGTGCACCCCTTCTTAACCCAGTTTCCAAAAGCAGAACTCAATTCACCTGATTCATATTAGCCCGATTTAATGAATTGGAAGAAAGCATACGTCTTCATATGCACCTCAATTTGGCCCATTCACTTTTCACACTTCCTCCTTTTGTTTTTTATCTTTCACACTTTTGACTTTCTTTATTCATCCAAATAGCAAACTCATCACCACTCAACCTGACCAACTCGGCTATGTCCCCGTGCTGCAGTTCTCTGTCTTATCTAGATCATTTGCAATTGAATGGAATAGATCCCTTTTGGACAAAGTGGATTCACCTGCTGCTGCAGTGACCACAGGTGTGATAACATCTAGAATTGGCATCTGGTGCGATCTCTCCGCTTCCACTCCAAAGAAAGTTACCTGTTTATTCCTATCATGCATTGGTTTTTGGGGTTTTCTTTGAGTAATGATGATCTCTTTAGTAGTCTGTTGGCGCCCTCTCCTGGAGGAATAGTTTGCTTGCTCTTGGACATTCTAAAAGAGAGGTCATGATAGACATTGAGCTTCTGAGCTCAATTGGGGACAGTCATGGGTGATGAATGTTTGCAACCTACTGCGAAGCCTCATACCGCAATATAAGGAACGTCAAATACTAAGAAAGGGCGGCCTATGAAAGAATTACTACTTTCAATAAGTACACTTAAACGGCTAATTGGGAATAGAAAAACTGTAAAAAGCCCTCTGAGAAAGCCCCCCTCTAACCTTTGATAGTAAGCTTTTCTGTAGTCTGCCTGTTGATGTATTTTCCGTTTGAACTGTGCACAACATGAAGAGACGGAACACTGGCGGCTTGTCACAATGCCCCCCGATGACATCACAATAGCGCTGCTGCCTAGAAAACAAGCTGCGCAGAAGAAGTTGTTCTTTGGGTGGGAGGTTGGGCTAGTGGAAGGAGGGGGCAATCTCTTTTTTTCCCGGGTGGTAGGGGGATGACAGGAGAAGGGAAGCGGGTGGTGAGAAAGGTACAGAGGGCAGGGTTTGGGGGCTGGGAAGGAAAGGGAAAAGATTAGGGTTTGGGGATGATGAAAGGGCTTTCTACGGGTAAGGATGGCAAAGGGTGGCAGTGACGGAAAGTCAGGCAACCTGTCCTGTCCGTCTTTTTGTATCGTGAATTGGAAAGACTGCAAGGGGGAGGGGAGTTGCTTGCGCCCTAAAGGAGGAGTTATTCAGATTCATTGCAGTGGGCGGCGGCTGCAAAACGCACCATTCTTCTTGTTTTGGCTCTGCAAAGCAGCCTTTTCAAGGGTTGGCTTGGGTGACAAAATGTCTTGTGTAGGCGTGGGTTTGTCTCCCTCTCGCTCTCTCTCCCTAAGATGTGTCCGGCATAGGCCAGGGTGCCACTCGAGGCCCAAACCAATTCTGGTTATCGCTTCTCGGCCTTTTGGCTAAGATCAAGTGTAGTATCTGTTCTTATCAGTTTAATATCTGATACGTCCCCTATCTGGGGACCATATATTAAATGGATTTTTAGAACAGGGAGATGGAAAAAGAGCTTGCTCTGTCCACTCCACGCATTGACCTGGTATTGCAGTACCTCCAGGAACGGTGCACCCCTTCTTAACCCAGTTTCCAAAAGCAGAACTCAATTCACCTGATTCATATTAGCCCGATTTAATGAATTGGAAGAAAGCATACGTCTTCATATGCACCTCAATTTGGCCCATTCACTTTTCACACTTCCTCCTTTTGTTTTTTATCTTTCACACTTTTGACTTTCTTTATTCATCCAAATAGCAAACTCATCACCACTCAACCTGACCAACTCGGCTATGTCCCCGTGCTGCAGTTCTCTGTCTTATCTAGATCATTTGCAATTGAATGGAATAGATCCCTTTTGGACAAAGTGGATTCACCTGCTGCTGCAGTGACCACAGGTGTGATAACATCTAGAATTGGCATCTGGTGCGATCTCTCCGCTTCCACTCCAAAGAAAGTTACCTGTTTATTCCTATCATGCATTGGTTTTTGGGGTTTTCTTTGAGTAATGATGATCTCTTTAGTAGTCTGTTGGCGCCCTCTCCTGGAGGAATAGTTTGCTTGCTCTTGGACATTCTAAAAGAGAGGTCATGATAGACATTGAGCTTCTGAGCTCAATTGGGGACAGTCATGGGTGATGAATGTTTGCAACCTACTGCGAAGCCTCATACCGCAATATAAGGAACGTCAAATACTAAGAAAGGGCGGCCTATGAAAGAATTACTACTTTCAATAAGTACACTTAAACGGCTAATTGGGAATAGAAAAACTGTAAAAAGCCCTCTGAGAAAGCCCCCCTCTAACCTTTGATAGTAAGCTTTTCTGTAGTCTGCCTGTTGATGTATTTTCCGTTTGAACTGTGCACAACATGAAGAGACGGAACACTGGCGGCTTGTCACAATGCCCCCCGATGACATCACAATAGCGCTGCTGCCTAGAAAACAAGCTGCGCAGAAGAAGTTGTTCTTTGGGTGGGAGGGTGGGCTAGTGGAAGGAGGGGGCAATCTCTTTTTTTCCCGGGTGGTAGGGGGATGACAGGAGAAGGGAAGCGGGTGGTGAGAAAGGTACAGAGGGCAGGGTTTGGGGGCTGGGAAGGAAAGGGAAAAGATTAGGGTTTGGGGATGATGAAAGGGCTTTCTACGGGTAAGGATGGCAAAGGGTGGCAGTGACGGAAAGTCAGGCAACCTGTCCTGTCCGTCTTTTTGTATCGTGAATTGGAAAGACTGCAAGGGGGAGGGGAGTTGCTTGCGCCCTAAAGGAGGAGTTATTCAGATTCATTGCAGTGGGCGGCGGCTGCAAAACGCACCATTCTTCTTGTTTTGGCTCTGCAAAGCAGCCTTTTCAAGGGTTGGCTTGGGTGACAAAATGTCTTGTGTAGGCGTGGGTTTGTCTCCCTCTCGCTCTCTCTCCCTAAGATGTGTCCGGCATAGGCCAGGGTGCCACTCGAGGCCCAAACCAATTCTGGTTATCGCTTCTCGGCCTTTTGGCTAAGATCAAGTGTAGTATCTGTTCTTATCAGTTTAATATCTGATACGTCCCCTATCTGGGGACCATATATTAAATGGATTTTTAGAACAGGGAGATGGAAAAAGAGCTTGCTCTGTCCACTCCACGCATTGACCTGGTATTGCAGTACCTCCAGGAACGGTGCACCCCTTCTTAACCCAGTTTCCAAAAGCAGAACTCAATTCACCTGATTCATATTAGCCCGATTTAATGAATTGGAAGAAAGCATACGTCTTCATATGCACCTCAATTTGGCCCATTCACTTTTCACACTTCCTCCTTTTGTTTTTTATCTTTCACACTTTTGACTTTCTTTATTCATCCAAATAGCAAACTCATCAGCACTCAACCTGACCAACTCGGCTATGTCCCCGTGCTGCAGTTCTCTGTCTTATCTAGATCATTTGCAATTGAATGGAATAGATCCCTTTTGGACAAAGTGGATTCACCTGCTGCTGCAGTGACCACAGGTGTGATAACATCTAGAATTGGCATCTGGTGCGATCTCTCCGCTTCCACTCCAAAGAAAGTTACCTGTTTATTCCTATCATGCATTGGTTTTTGGGGTTTTCTTTGAGTAATGATGATCTCTTTAGTAGTCTGTTGGCGCCCTCTCCTGGAGGAATAGTTTGCTTGCTCTTGGACATTCTAAAAGAGAGGTCATGATAGACATTGAGCTTCTGAGCTCAATTGGGGACAGTCATGGGTGATGAATGTTTGCAACCTACTGCGAAGCCTCATACCGCAATATAAGGAACGTCAAATACTAAGAAAGGGCGGCCTATGAAAGAATTACTACTTTCAATAAGTACACTTAAACGGCTAATTGGGAATAGAATAACTGTAAAAAGCCCTCTGAGAAAGCCCCCCTCTAACCTTTGATAGTAAGCTTTTCTGTAGTCTGCCTGTTGATGTATTTTCCGTTTGAACTGTGCACAACATGAAGAGACGGAACACTGGCGGCTTGTCACAATGCCCCCCGATGACATCACAATAGCGCTGCTGCCTAGAAAACAAGCTGCGCAGAAGAAGTTGTTCTTTGGGTGGGAGGGTGGGCTAGTGGAAGGAGGGGGCAATCTCTTTTTTTCCCGGGTGGTAGGGGGATGACAGGAGAAGGGAAGCGGGTGGTGAGAAAGGTACAGAGGGCAGGGTTTGGGGGCTGGGAAGGAAAGGGAAAAGATTAGGGTTTGGGGATGATGAAAGGGCTTTCTACGGGTAAGGATGGCAAAGGGTGGCAGTGACGGAAAGTCAGGCAACCTGTCCTGTCCGTCTTTTTGTATCGTGAATTGGAAAGACTGCAAGGGGGAGGGGAGTTGCTTGCGCCCTAAAGGAGGAGTTATTCAGATTCATTGCAGTGGGCGGCGGCTGCAAAACGCACCATTCTTCTTGTTTTGGCTCTGCAAAGCAGCCTTTTCAAGGGTTGGCTTGGGTGACAAAATGTCTTGTGTAGGCGTGGGTTTGTCTCCCTCTCGCTCTCTCTCCCTAAGATGTGTCCGGCATAGGCCAGGGTGCCACTCGAGGCCCAAACCAATTCTGGTTATCGCTTCTCGGCCTTTTGGCTAAGATCAAGTGTAGTATCTGTTCTTATCAGTTTAATATCTGATACGTCCCCTATCTGGGGACCATATATTAAATGGATTTTTAGAACAGGGAGATGGAAAAAGAGCTTGCTCTGTCCACTCCACGCATTGACCTGGTATTGCAGTACCTCCAGGAACGGTGCACCCCTTCTTAACCCAGTTTCCAAAAGCAGAACTCAATTCACCTGATTCATATTAGCCCGATTTAATGAATTGGAAGAAAGCATACGTCTTCATATGCACCTCAATTTGGCCCATTCACTTTTCACACTTCCTCCTTTTGTTTTTTATCTTTCACACTTTTGACTTTCTTTATTCATCCAAATAGCAAACTCATCACCACTCAACCTGACCAACTCGGCTATGTCCCCGTGCTGCAGTTCTCTGTCTTATCTAGATCATTTGCAATTGAATGGAATAGATCCCTTTTGGACAAAGTGGATTCACCTGCTGCTGCAGTGACCACAGGTGTGATAACATCTAGAATTGGCATCTGGTGCGATCTCTCCGCTTCCACTCCAAAGAAAGTTACCTGTTTATTCCTATCATGCATTGGTTTTTGGGGTTTTCTTTGAGTAATGATGATCTCTTTAGTAGTCTGTTGGCGCCCTCTCCTGGAGGAATAGTTTGCTTGCTCTTGGACATTCTAAAAGAGAGGTCATGATAGACATTGAGCTTCTGAGCTCAATTGGGGACAGTCATGGGTGATGAATGTTTGCAACCTACTGCGAAGCCTCATACCGCAATATAAGGAACGTCAAATACTAAGAAAGGGCGGCCTATGAAAGAATTACTACTTTCAATAAGTACACTTAAACGGCTAATTGGGAATAGAAAAACTGTAAAAAGCCCTCTGAGAAAGCCCCCCTCTAACCTTTGATAGTAAGCTTTTCTGTAGTCTGCCTGTTGATGTATTTTCCGTTTGAACTGTGCACAACATGAAGAGACGGAACACTGGCGGCTTGTCACAATGCCCCCCGATGACATCACAATAGCGCTGCTGCCTAGAAAACAAGCTGCGCAGAAGAAGTTGTTCTTTGGGTGGGAGGGTGGGCTAGTGGAAGGAGGGGGCAATCTCTTTTTTTCCCGGGTGGTAGGGGGATGACAGGAGAAGGGAAGCGGGTGGTGAGAAAGGTACAGAGGGCAGGGTTTGGGGGCTGGGAAGGAAAGGGAAAAGATTAGGGTTTGGGGATGATGAAAGGGCTTTCTACGGGTAAGGATGGCAAAGGGTGGCAGTGACGGAAAGTCAGGCAACCTGTCCTGTCCGTCTTTTTGTATCGTGAATTGGAAAGACTGCAAGGGGGAGGGGAGTTGCTTGCGCCCTAAAGGAGGAGTTATTCAGATTCATTGCAGTGGGCGGCGGCTGCAAAACGCACCATTCTTCTTGTTTTGGCTCTGCAAAGCAGCCTTTTCAAGGGTTGGCTTGGGTGACAAAATGTCTTGTGTAGGCGTGGGTTTGTCTCCCTCTCGCTCTCTCTCCCTAAGATGTGTCCGGCATAGGCCAGGGTGCCACTCGAGGCCCAAACCAATTCTGGTTATCGCTTCTCGGCCTTTTGGCTAAGATCAAGTGTAGTATCTGTTCTTATCAGTTTAATATCTGATACGTCCCCTATCTGGGGACCATATATTAAATGGATTTTTAGAACAGGGAGATGGAAAAAGAGCTTGCTCTGTCCACTCCACGCATTGACCTGGTATTGCAGTACCTCCAGGAACGGTGCACCCCTTCTTAACCCAGTTTCCAAAAGCAGAACTCAATTCACCTGATTCATATTAGCCCGATTTAATGAATTGGAAGAAAGCATACGTCTTCATATGCACCTCAATTTGGCCCATTCACTTTTCACACTTCCTCCTTTTGTTTTTTATCTTTCACACTTTTGACTTTCTTTATTCATCCAAATAGCAAACTCATCACCACTCAACCTGACCAACTCGGCTATGTCCCCGTGCTGCAGTTCTCTGTCTTATCTAGATCATTTGCAATTGAATGGAATAGATCCCTTTTGGACAAAGTGGATTCACCTGCTGCTGCAGTGACCACAGGTGTGATAACATCTAGAATTGGCATCTGGTGCGATCTCTCCGCTTCCACTCCAAAGAAAGTTACCTGTTTATTCCTATCATGCATTGGTTTTTGGGGTTTTCTTTGAGTAATGATGATCTCTTTAGTAGTCTGTTGGCGCCCTCTCCTGGAGGAATAGTTTGCTTGCTCTTGGACATTCTAAAAGAGAGGTCATGATAGACATTGAGCTTCTGAGCTCAATTGGGGACAGTCATGGGTGATGAATGTTTGCAACCTACTGCGAAGCCTCATACCGCAATATAAGGAACGTCAAATACTAAGAAAGGGCGGCCTATGAAAGAATTACTACTTTCAATAAGTACACTTAAACGGCTAATTGGGAATAGAAAAACTGTAAAAAGCCCTCTGAGAAAGCCCCCCTCTAACCTTTGATAGTAAGCTTTTCTGTAGTCTGCCTGTTGATGTATTTTCCGTTTGAACTGTGCACAACATGAAGAGACGGAACACTGGCGGCTTGTCACAATGCCCCCCGATGACATCACAATAGCGCTGCTGCCTAGAAAACAAGCTGCGCAGAAGAAGTTGTTCTTTGGGTGGGAGGGTGGGCTAGTGGAAGGAGGGGGCAATCTCTTTTTTTCCCGGGTGGTAGGGGGATGACAGGAGAAGGGAAGCGGGTGGTGAGAAAGGTACAGAGGGCAGGGTTTGGGGGCTGGGAAGGAAAGGGAAAAGATTAGGGTTTGGGGATGATGAAAGGGCTTTCTACGGGTAAGGATGGCAAAGGGTGGCAGTGACGGAAAGTCAGGCAACCTGTCCTGTCCGTCTTTTTGTATCGTGAATTGGAAAGACTGCAAGGGGGAGGGGAGTTGCTTGCGCCCTAAAGGAGGAGTTATTCAGATTCATTGCAGTGGGCGGCGGCTGCAAAACGCACCATTCTTCTTGTTTTGGCTCTGCAAAGCAGCCTTTTCAAGGGTTGGCTTGGGTGACAAAATGTCTTGTGTAGGCGTGGGTTTGTCTCCCTCTCGCTCTCTCTCCCTAAGATGTGTCCGGCATAGGCCAGGGTGCCACTCGAGGCCCAAACCAATTCTGGTTATCGCTTCTCGGCCTTTTGGCTAAGATCAAGTGTAGTATCGTTCGAAAAGGTGGTTTAAGGCTCCGGCCACCTTAGTACAATGATGCAAAGCACACTGGAAGGTTGCGCTTGTTAGTACTTTGGGAGGATAGTATATCCATCTAGAGGAAACCATGGCCCTACCAGGATCGAGGCTATTAGACTGAGTAAGTGTGGGGGTTATGGTGCAATGTGCCCCAGGAATGGACACCCTGGAGGGAGTCTGAACTTGCTAGGTTGGGACCCTGGTAAGCCTCAGACTCTGTCGCACGCCGCGCCTTGCCTATTCATACTTTCCAAGCATATTGCCCTATCCCGGCCTTCTGGCTAAGAAGGGAAATTTTTATAATCCCGGTCGGAGGTCCGGTCAGCTTTGGGCTGAGAAACCAACACCCGGTTGGAGGTCCGGGTCAGCTTTGGCTGAGAAACCAACACCCGGTTGGAGGTCCGGTTAGCCTTGGGCTGAGAAACCAACACCCGGTTGGAGGTCCGGTCAGCCTTGGGCTGAGAAACCAACACCCGGTTGGAGGTCCGGTCAGCCTTGGGCTGAGAAACCAACACCGGTTGACGGTCCGGGCAGTCTCGGCTGCGAAACCAACGACTAGTAGCTCCCTACTCCACTTGGGTAAGATGCCTCGGTGGACGCTGGGAGCAACAACAAGGCTCAACCAGGCTTCGGCTTGGGGGAGCACCGAAGATCCCTGACCCTCGCTGTGGCCTTCTGGCTCGGAGGGACGGGGTTGATTTTTGGGGATCCTCTTCTCACGGAGGGGTCCACACGAATCCTAGCCTTTGCACTGTTTTTGGTGTGACTTCGGTCATGCATTTTTGCGGTGCTTTGGAAAGCTTCATTAAATCAAAAATCTGTTCTTATCAGTTTAATATCTGATACGTCCCCTATCTGGGGACCATATATTAAATGGATTTTTAGAACAGGGAGATGGAAAAAGAGCTTGCTCTGTCCACTCCACGCATTGACCTGGTATTGCAGTACCTCCAGGAACGGTGCACCCCTTCTTAACCCAGTTTCCAAAAGCAGAACTCAATTCACCTGATTCATATTAGCCCGATTTAATGAATTGGAAGAAAGCATACGTCTTCATATGCACCTCAATTTGGCCCATTCACTTTTCACACTTCCTCCTTTTGTTTTTTATCTTTCACACTTTTGACTTTCTTTATTCATCCAAATAGCAAACTCATCACCACTCAACCTGACCAACTCGGCTATGTCCCCGTGCTGCAGTTCTCTGTCTTATCTAGATCATTTGCAATTGAATGGAATAGATCCCTTTTGGACAAAGTGGATTCACCTGCTGCTGCAGTGACCACAGGTGTGATAACATCTAGAATTGGCATCTGGTGCGATCTCTCCGCTTCCACTCCAAAGAAAGTTACCTGTTTATTCCTATCATGCATTGGTTTTTGGGGTTTTCTTTGAGTAATGATGATCTCTTTAGTAGTCTGTTGGCGCCCTCTCCTGGAGGAATAGTTTGCTTGCTCTTGGACATTCTAAAAGAGAGGTCATGATAGACATTGAGCTTCTGAGCTCAATTGGGGACAGTCATGGGTGATGAATGTTTGCAACCTACTGCGAAGCCTCATACCGCAATATAAGGAACGTCAAATACTAAGAAAGGGCGGCCTATGAAAGAATTACTACTTTCAATAAGTACACTTAAACGGCTAATTGGGAATAGAAAAACTGTAAAAAGCCCTCTGAGAAAGCCCCCCTCTAACCTTTGATAGTAAGCTTTTCTGTAGTCTGCCTGTTGATGTATTTTCCGTTTGAACTGTGCACAACATGAAGAGACGGAACACTGGCGGCTTGTCACAATGCCCCCCGATGACATCACAATAGCGCTGCTGCCTAGAAAACAAGCTGCGCAGAAGAAGTTGTTCTTTGGGTGGGAGGGTGGGCTAGTGGAAGGAGGGGGCAATCTCTTTTTTTCCCGGGTGGTAGGGGGATGACAGGAGAAGGGAAGCGGGTGGTGAGAAAGGTACAGAGGGCAGGGTTTGGGGGCTGGGAAGGAAAGGGAAAAGATTAGGGTTTGGGGATGATGAAAGGGCTTTCTACGGGTAAGGATGGCAAAGGGTGGCAGTGACGGAAAGTCAGGCAACCTGTCCTGTCCGTCTTTTTGTATCGTGAATTGGAAAGACTGCAAGGGGGAGGGGAGTTGCTTGCGCCCTAAAGGAGGAGTTATTCAGATTCATTGCAGTGGGCGGCGGCTGCAAAACGCACCATTCTTCTTGTTTTGGCTCTGCAAAGCAGCCTTTTCAAGGGTTGGCTTGGGTGACAAAATGTCTTGTGTAGGCGTGGGTTTGTCTCCCTCTCGCTCTCTCTCCCTAAGATGTGTCCGGCATAGGCCAGGGTGCCACTCGAGGCCCAAACCAATTCTGGTTATCGCTTCTCGGCCTTTTGGCTAAGATCAAGTGTAGTATCTGTTCTTATCAGTTTAATATCTGATACGTCCCCTATCTGGGGACCATATATTAAATGGATTTTTAGAACAGGGAGATGGAAAAAGAGCTTGCTCTGTCCACTCCACGCATTGACCTGGTATTGCAGTACCTCCAGGAACGGTGCACCCCTTCTTAACCCAGTTTCCAAAAGCAGAACTCAATTCACCTGATTCATATTAGCCCGATTTAATGAATTGGAAGAAAGCATACGTCTTCATATGCACCTCAATTTGGCCCATTCACTTTTCACACTTCCTCCTTTTGTTTTTTATCTTTCACACTTTTGACTTTCTTTATTCATCCAAATAGCAAACTCATCACCACTCAACCTGACCAACTCGGCTATGTCCCCGTGCTGCAGTTCTCTGTCTTATCTAGATCATTTGCAATTGAATGGAATAGATCCCTTTTGGACAAAGTGGATTCACCTGCTGCTGCAGTGACCACAGGTGTGATAACATCTAGAATTGGCATCTGGTGCGATCTCTCCGCTTCCACTCCAAAGAAAGTTACCTGTTTATTCCTATCATGCATTGGTTTTTGGGGTTTTCTTTGAGTAATGATGATCTCTTTAGTAGTCTGTTGGCGCCCTCTCCTGGAGGAATAGTTTGCTTGCTCTTGGACATTCTAAAAGAGAGGTCATGATAGACATTGAGCTTCTGAGCTCAATTGGGGACAGTCATGGGTGATGAATGTTTGCAACCTACTGCGAAGCCTCATACCGCAATATAAGGAACGTCAAATACTAAGAAAGGGCGGCCTATGAAAGAATTACTACTTTCAATAAGTACACTTAAACGGCTAATTGGGAATAGAAAAACTGTAAAAAGCCCTCTGAGAAAGCCCCCCTCTAACCTTTGATAGTAAGCTTTTCTGTAGTCTGCCTGTTGATGTATTTTCCGTTTGAACTGTGCACAACATGAAGAGACGGAACACTGGCGGCTTGTCACAATGCCCCCCGATGACATCACAATAGCGCTGCTGCCTAGAAAACAAGCTGCGCAGAAGAAGTTGTTCTTTGGGTGGGAGGGTGGGCTAGTGGAAGGAGGGGGCAATCTCTTTTTTTCCCGGGTGGTAGGGGGATGACAGGAGAAGGGAAGCGGGTGGTGAGAAAGGTACAGAGGGCAGGGTTTGGGGGCTGGGAAGGAAAGGGAAAAGATTAGGGTTTGGGGATGATGAAAGGGCTTTCTACGGGTAAGGATGGCAAAGGGTGGCAGTGACGGAAAGTCAGGCAACCTGTCCTGTCCGTCTTTTTGTATCGTGAATTGGAAAGACTGCAAGGGGGAGGGGAGTTGCTTGCGCCCTAAAGGAGGAGTTATTCAGATTCATTGCAGTGGGCGGCGGCTGCAAAACGCACCATTCTTCTTGTTTTGGCTCTGCAAAGCAGCCTTTTCAAGGGTTGGCTTGGGTGACAAAATGTCTTGTGTAGGCGTGGGTTTGTCTCCCTCTCGCTCTCTCTCCCTAAGATGTGTCCGGCATAGGCCAGGGTGCCACTCGAGGCCCAAACCAATTCTGGTTATCGCTTCTCGGCCTTTTGGCTAAGATCAAGTGTAGTATCTGTTCTTATCAGTTTAATATCTGATACGTCCCCTATCTGGGGACCATATATTAAATGGATTTTTAGAACAGGGAGATGGAAAAAGAGCTTGCTCTGTCCACTCCACGCATTGACCTGGTATTGCAGTACCTCCAGGAACGGTGCACCCCTTCTTAACCCAGTTTCCAAAAGCAGAACTCAATTCACCTGATTCATATTAGCCCGATTTAATGAATTGGAAGAAAGCATACGTCTTCATATGCACCTCAATTTGGCCCATTCACTTTTCACACTTCCTCCTTTTGTTTTTTATCTTTCACACTTTTGACTTTCTTTATTCATCCAAATAGCAAACTCATCACCACTCAACCTGACCAACTCGGCTATGTCCCCGTGCTGCAGTTCTCTGTCTTATCTAGATCATTTGCAATTGAATGGAATAGATCCCTTTTGGACAAAGTGGATTCACCTGCTGCTGCAGTGACCACAGGTGTGATAACATCTAGAATTGGCATCTGGTGCGATCTCTCCGCTTCCACTCCAAAGAAAGTTACCTGTTTATTCCTATCATGCATTGGTTTTTGGGGTTTTCTTTGAGTAATGATGATCTCTTTAGTAGTCTGTTGGCGCCCTCTCCTGGAGGAATAGTTTGCTTGCTCTTGGACATTCTAAAAGAGAGGTCATGATAGACATTGAGCTTCTGAGCTCAATTGGGGACAGTCATGGGTGATGAATGTTTGCAACCTACTGCGAAGCCTCATACCGCAATATAAGGAACGTCAAATACTAAGAAAGGGCGGCCTATGAAAGAATTACTACTTTCAATAAGTACACTTAAACGGCTAATTGGGAATAGAAAAACTGTAAAAAGCCCTCTGAGAAAGCCCCCCTCTAACCTTTGATAGTAAGCTTTTCTGTAGTCTGCCTGTTGATGTATTTTCCGTTTGAACTGTGCACAACATGAAGAGACGGAACACTGGCGGCTTGTCACAATGCCCCCCGATGACATCACAATAGCGCTGCTGCCTAGAAAACAAGCTGCGCAGAAGAAGTTGTTCTTTGGGTGGGAGGGTGGGCTAGTGGAAGGAGGGGGCAATCTCTTTTTTTCCCGGGTGGTAGGGGGATGACAGGAGAAGGGAAGCGGGTGGTGAGAAAGGTACAGAGGGCAGGGTTTGGGGGCTGGGAAGGAAAGGGAAAAGATTAGGGTTTGGGGATGATGAAAGGGCTTTCTACGGGTAAGGATGGCAAAGGGTGGCAGTGACGGAAAGTCAGGCAACCTGTCCTGTCCGTCTTTTTGTATCGTGAATTGGAAAGACTGCAAGGGGGAGGGGAGTTGCTTGCG
This sequence comes from Anomaloglossus baeobatrachus, assembly GCF_048569485.1. NCBI lineage: Eukaryota > Metazoa > Chordata > Amphibia > Anura > Aromobatidae > Anomaloglossus > Anomaloglossus baeobatrachus. The sequence continues at coordinate 49,590 of NW_027445311.1, forward strand.
CCCTAAAGGAGGAGTTATTCAGATTCATTGCAGTGGGCGGCGGCTGCAAAACGCACCATTCTTCTTGTTTTGGCTCTGCAAAGCAGCCTTTTCAAGGGTTGGCTTGGGTGACAAAATGTCTTGTGTAGGCGTGGGTTTGTCTCCCTCTCGCTCTCTCTCCCTAAGATGTGTCCGGCATAGGCCAGGGTGCCACTCGAGGCCCAAACCAATTCTGGTTATCGCTTCTCGGCCTTTTGGCTAAGATCAAGTGTAGTATCTGTTCTTATCAGTTTAATATCTGATACGTCCCCTATCTGGGGACCATATATTAAATGGATTTTTAGAACAGGGAGATGGAAAAAGAGCTTGCTCTGTCCACTCCACGCATTGACCTGGTATTGCAGTACCTCCAGGAACGGTGCACCCCTTCTTAACCCAGTTTCCAAAAGCAGAACTCAATTCACCTGATTCATATTAGCCCGATTTAATGAATTGGAAGAAAGCATACGTCTTCATATGCACCTCAATTTGGCCCATTCACTTTTCACACTTCCTCCTTTTGTTTTTTATCTTTCACACTTTTGACTTTCTTTATTCATCCAAATAGCAAACTCATCACCACTCAACCTGACCAACTCGGCTATGTCCCCGTGCTGCAGTTCTCTGTCTTATCTAGATCATTTGCAATTGAATGGAATAGATCCCTTTTGGACAAAGTGGATTCACCTGCTGCTGCAGTGACCACAGGTGTGATAACATCTAGAATTGGCATCTGGTGCGATCTCTCCGCTTCCACTCCAAAGAAAGTTACCTGTTTATTCCTATCATGCATTGGTTTTTGGGGTTTTCTTTGAGTAATGATGATCTCTTTAGTAGTCTGTTGGCGCCCTCTCCTGGAGGAATAGTTTGCTTGCTCTTGGACATTCTAAAAGAGAGGTCATGATAGACATTGAGCTTCTGAGCTCAATTGGGGACAGTCATGGGTGATGAATGTTTGCAACCTACTGCGAAGCCTCATACCGCAATATAAGGAACGTCAAATACTAAGAAAGGGCGGCCTATGAAAGAATTACTACTTTCAATAAGTACACTTAAACGGCTAATTGGGAATAGAAAAACTGTAAAAAGCCCTCTGAGAAAGCCCCCCTCTAACCTTTGATAGTAAGCTTTTCTGTAGTCTGCCTGTTGATGTATTTTCCGTTTGAACTGTGCACAACATGAAGAGACGGAACACTGGCGGCTTGTCACAATGCCCCCCGATGACATCACAATAGCGCTGCTGCCTAGAAAACAAGCTGCGCAGAAGAAGTTGTTCTTTGGGTGGGAGGGTGGGCTAGTGGAAGGAGGGGGCAATCTCTTTTTTTCCCGGGTGGTAGGGGGATGACAGGAGAAGGGAAGCGGGTGGTGAGAAAGGTACAGAGGGCAGGGTTTGGGGGCTGGGAAGGAAAGGGAAAAGATTAGGGTTTGGGGATGATGAAAGGGCTTTCTACGGGTAAGGATGGCAAAGGGTGGCAGTGACGGAAAGTCAGGCAACCTGTCCTGTCCGTCTTTTTGTATCGTGAATTGGAAAGACTGCAAGGGGGAGGGGAGTTGCTTGCGCCCTAAAGGAGGAGTTATTCAGATTCATTGCAGTGGGCGGCGGCTGCAAAACGCACCATTCTTCTTGTTTTGGCTCTGCAAAGCAGCCTTTTCAAGGGTTGGCTTGGGTGACAAAATGTCTTGTGTAGGCGTGGGTTTGTCTCCCTCTCGCTCTCTCTCCCTAAGATGTGTCCGGCATAGGCCAGGGTGCCACTCGAGGCCCAAACCAATTCTGGTTATCGCTTCTCGGCCTTTTGGCTAAGATCAAGTGTAGTATCTGTTCTTATCAGTTTAATATCTGATACGTCCCCTATCTGGGGACCATATATTAAATGGATTTTTAGAACAGGGAGATGGAAAAAGAGCTTGCTCT
>NW_027445312.1:0-51252 GCF_048569485.1 Anomaloglossus baeobatrachus
TGCATCTGTTATAGTTTTGGAGAAAAATGTGTTCATTTCATGTATGCGCGAAATGCCTTAAAAATGGCTTTAAAATGGATTTGGAGCATGGAGACGATTATCTCGGGATTGCAAGAACCAAACAAAACTTTTAGTGGATTCTACTTATTTTATTAAATATCATCTCCACCAAACAGGACAAGCTTGCATCTGTTATAGTTTTGGAGAAAAATGTGTTCATTTCATGTATGCGCGAAATGCCTTAAAAATGGCTTTAAAATGGATTTGGAGCATGGAGACGATTATCTCGGGATTGCAAGATAACCAAACAAAACTTTTAGTGGATTTCTACTTATTTTATTAAATATCATCTCCACCAAACAGGACAAGCTTGCATCTGTTATAGTTTTGGAGAAAAATGTGTTCATTTCATGTATGCGCGAAATGCCTTAAAAATGGCTTTAAAATGGATTTGGAGCATGGAGACGATTATCTCGGGATTGCAAGATAACCAAACAAAACTTTTAGTGGATTTCTACTTATTTTATTAAATATCATCTCCACCAAACAGGACAAGCTTGCATCTGTTATAGTTTTGGAGAAAAATGTGTTCATTTCATGTATGCGCGAAATGCCTTAAAAATGGCTTTAAAATGGATTTGGAGCATGGAGACGATTATCTCGGGATTGCAAGATAACCAAACAAAACTTTTAGTGGATTTCTACTTATTTTATTAAATATCATCTCCACCAAACAGGACAAGCTTGCATCTGTTATAGTTTTGGAGAAAAATGTGTTCATTTCATGTATGCGCGAAATGCCTTAAAAATGGCTTTAAAATGGATTTGGAGCATGGAGACGATTATCTCGGGATTGCAAGATAACCAAACAAAACTTTTAGTGGATTTCTACTTATTTTATTAAATATCATCTCCACCAAACAGGACAAGCTTGCATCTGTTATAGTTTTGGAGAAAAATGTGTTCATTTCATGTATGCGCGAAATGCCTTAAAAATGGCTTTAAAATGGATTTGGAGCATGGAGACGATTATCTCGGGATTGCAAGATAACCAAACAAAACTTTTAGTGGATTTCTACTTATTTTATTAAATATCATCTCCACCAAACAGGACAAGCTTGCATCTGTTATAGTTTTGGAGAAAAATGTGTTCATTTCATGTATGCGCGAAATGCCTTAAAAATGGCTTTAAAATGGATTTGGAGCATGGAGACGATTATCTCGGGATTGCAAGATAACCAAACAAAACTTTTAGTGGATTTCTACTTATTTTATTAAATATCATCTCCACCAAACAGGACAAGCTTGCATCTGTTATAGTTTTGGAGAAAAATGTGTTCATTTCATGTATGCGCGAAATGCCTTAAAAATGGCTTTAAAATGGATTTGGAGCATGGAGACGATTATCTCGGGATTGCAAGATAACCAAACAAAACTTTTAGTGGATTTCTACTTATTTTATTAAATATCATCTCCACCAAACAGGACAAGCTTGCATCTGTTATAGTTTTGGAGAAAAATGTGTTCATTTCATGTATGCGCGAAATGCCTTAAAAATGGCTTTAAAATGGATTTGGAGCATGGAGACGATTATCTCGGGATTGCAAGATAACCAAACAAAACTTTTAGTGGATTTCTACTTATTTTATTAAATATCATCTCCACCAAACAGGACAAGCTTGCATCTGTTATAGTTTTGGAGAAAAATGTGTTCATTTCATGTATGCGCGAAATGCCTTAAAAATGGCTTTAAAATGGATTTGGAGCATGGAGACGATTATCTCGGGATTGCAAGATAACCAAACAAAACTTTTAGTGGATTTCTACTTATTTTATTAAATATCATCTCCACCAAACAGGACAAGCTTGCATCTGTTATAGTTTTGGAGAAAAATGTGTTCATTTCATGTATGCGCGAAATGCCTTAAAAATGGCTTTAAAATGGATTTGGAGCATGGAGACGATTATCTCGGGATTGCAAGATAACCAAACAAAACTTTTAGTGGATTTCTACTTATTTTATTAAATATCATCTCCACCAAACAGGACAAGCTTGCATCTGTTATAGTTTTGGAGAAAAATGTGTTCATTTCATGTATGCGCGAAATGCCTTAAAAATGGCTTTAAAATGGATTTGGAGCATGGAGACGATTATCTCGGGATTGCAAGATAACCAAACAAAACTTTTAGTGGATTTCTACTTATTTTATTAAATATCATCTCCACCAAACAGGACAAGCTTGCATCTGTTATAGTTTTGGAGAAAAATGTGTTCATTTCATGTATGCGCGAAATGCCTTAAAAATGGCTTTAAAATGGATTTGGAGCATGGAGACGATTATCTCGGGATTGCAAGATAACCAAACAAAACTTTTAGTGGATTTCTACTTATTTTATTAAATATCATCTCCACCAAACAGGACAAGCTTGCATCTGTTATAGTTTTGGAGAAAAATGTGTTCATTTCATGTATGCGCGAAATGCCTTAAAAATGGCTTTAAAATGGATTTGGAGCATGGAGACGATTATCTCGGGATTGCAAGATAACCAAACAAAACTTTTAGTGGATTTCTACTTATTTTATTAAATATCATCTCCACCAAACAGGACAAGCTTGCATCTGTTATAGTTTTGGAGAAAAATGTGTTCATTTCATGTATGCGCGAAATGCCTTAAAAATGGCTTTAAAATGGATTTGGAGCATGGAGACGATTATCTCGGGATTGCAAGATAACCAAACAAAACTTTTAGTGGATTTCTACTTATTTTATTAAATATCATCTCCACCAAACAGGACAAGCTTGCATCTGTTATAGTTTTGGAGAAAAATGTGTTCATTTCATGTATGCGCGAAATGCCTTAAAAATGGCTTTAAAATGGATTTGGAGCATGGAGACGATTATCTCGGGATTGCAAGATAACCAAACAAAACTTTTAGTGGATTTCTACTTATTTTATTAAATATCATCTCCACCAAACAGGACAAGCTTGCATCTGTTATAGTTTTGGAGAAAAATGTGTTCATTTCATGTATGCGCGAAATGCCTTAAAAATGGCTTTAAAATGGATTTGGAGCATGGAGACGATTATCTCGGGATTGCAAGATAACCAAACAAAACTTTTAGTGGATTTCTACTTATTTTATTAAATATCATCTCCACCAAACAGGACAAGCTTGCATCTGTTATAGTTTTGGAGAAAAATGTGTTCATTTCATGTATGCGCGAAATGCCTTAAAAATGGCTTTAAAATGGATTTGGAGCATGGAGACGATTATCTCGGGATTGCAAGATAACCAAACAAAACTTTTAGTGGATTTCTACTTATTTTATTAAATATCATCTCCACCAAACAGGACAAGCTTGCATCTGTTATAGTTTTGGAGAAAAATGTGTTCATTTCATGTATGCGCGAAATGCCTTAAAAATGGCTTTAAAATGGATTTGGAGCATGGAGACGATTATCTCGGGATTGCAAGATAACCAAACAAAACTTTTAGTGGATTTCTACTTATTTTATTAAATATCATCTCCACCAAACAGGACAAGCTTGCATCTGTTATAGTTTTGGAGAAAAATGTGTTCATTTCATGTATGCGCGAAATGCCTTAAAAATGGCTTTAAAATGGATTTGGAGCATGGAGACGATTATCTCGGGATTGCAAGATAACCAAACAAAACTTTTAGTGGATTTCTACTTATTTTATTAAATATCATCTCCACCAAACAGGACAAGCTTGCATCTGTTATAGTTTTGGAGAAAAATGTGTTCATTTCATGTAGGCGCGAAATGCCTTAAAAATGGCTTTAAAATGGATTTGGAGCATGGAGACGATTATCTCGGGATTGCAAGATAACCAAACAAAACTTTTAGTGGATTTCTACTTATTTTATTAAATATCATCTCCACCAAACAGGACAAGCTTGCATCTGTTATAGTTTTGGAGAAAAATGTGTTCATTTCATGTATGCGCGAAATGCCTTAAAAATGGCTTTAAAATGGATTTGGAGCATGGAGACGATTATCTCGGGATTGCAAGATAACCAAACAAAACTTTTAGTGGATTTCTACTTATTTTATTAAATATCATCTCCACCAAACAGGACAAGCTTGCATCTGTTATAGTTTTGGAGAAAAATGTGTTCATTTCATGTATGCGCGAAATGCCTTAAAAATGGCTTTAAAATGGATTTGGAGCATGGAGACGATTATCTCGGGATTGCAAGATAACCAAACAAAACTTTTAGTGGATTTCTACTTATTTTATTAAATATCATCTCCACCAAACAGGACAAGCTTGCATCTGTTATAGTTTTGGAGAAAAATGTGTTCATTTCATGTATGCGCGAAATGCCTTAAAAATGGCTTTAAAATGGATTTGGAGCATGGAGACGATTATCTCGGGATTGCAATATAACCAAACAAAACTTTTAGTGGATTTCTACTTATTTTATTAAATATCATCTCCACCAAACAGGACAAGCTTGCATCTGTTATAGTTTTGGAGAAAAATGTGTTCATTTCATGTATGCGCGAAATGCCTTAAAAATGGCTTTAAAATGGATTTGGAGCATGGAGACGATTATCTCGGGATTGCAAGATAACCAAACAAAACTTTTAGTGGATTTCTACTTATTTTATTAAATATCATCTCCACCAAACAGGACAAGCTTGCATCTGTTATAGTTTTGGAGAAAAATGTGTTCATTTCATGTATGCGCGAAATGCCTTAAAAATGGCTTTAAAATGGATTTGGAGCATGGAGACGATTATCTCGGGATTGCAAGATAACCAAACAAAACTTTTAGTGGATTTCTACTTATTTTATTAAATATCATCTCCACCAAACAGGACAAGCTTGCATCTGTTATAGTTTTGGAGAAAAATGTGTTCATTTCATGTATGCGCGAAATGCCTTAAAAATGGCTTTAAAATGGATTTGGAGCATGGAGACGATTATCTCGGGATTGCAAGATAACCAAACAAAACTTTTAGTGGATTTCTACTTATTTTATTAAATATCATCTCCACCAAACAGGACAAGCTTGCATCTGTTATAGTTTTGGAGAAAAATGTGTTCATTTCATGTATGCGCGAAATGCCTTAAAAATGGCTTTAAAATGGATTTGGAGCATGGAGACGATTATCTCGGGATTGCAAGATAACCAAACAAAACTTTTAGTGGATTTCTACTTATTTTATTAAATATCATCTCCACCAAACAGGACAAGCTTGCATCTGTTATAGTTTTGGAGAAAAATGTGTTCATTTCATGTATGCGCGAAATGCCTTAAAAATGGCTTTAAAATGGATTTGGAGCATGGAGACGATTATCTCGGGATTGCAAGATAACCAAACAAAACTTTTAGTGGATTTCTACTTATTTTATTAAATATCATCTCCACCAAACAGGACAAGCTTGCATCTGTTATAGTTTTGGAGAAAAATGTGTTCATTTCATGTATGCGCGAAATGCCTTAAAAATGGCTTTAAAATGGATTTGGAGCATGGAGACGATTATCTCGGGATTGCAAGATAACCAAACAAAACTTTTAGTGGATTTCTACTTATTTTATTAAATATCATCTCCACCAAACAGGACAAGCTTGCATCTGTTATAGTTTTGGAGAAAAATGTGTTCATTTCATGTATGCGCGAAATGCCTTAAAAATGGCTTTAAAATGGATTTGGAGCATGGAGACGATTATCTCGGGATTGCAAGATAACCAAACAAAACTTTTAGTGGATTTCTACTTATTTTATTAAATATCATCTCCACCAAACAGGACAAGCTTGCATCTGTTATAGTTTTGGAGAAAAATGTGTTCATTTCATGTATGCGCGAAATGCCTTAAAAATGGCTTTAAAATGGATTTGGAGCATGGAGACGATTATCTCGGGATTGCAATATAACCAAACAAAACTTTTAGTGGATTTCTACTTATTTTATTAAATATCATCTCCACCAAACAGGACAAGCTTGCATCTGAAGTTTCGTTTGTTTATATTGCCATCCTGAGATAATCGTCTCCATGCTCCAAATCCATTTTAAAGCCATTTCAAAGGCATTTTGCGCATACATGAAATGAACACATTTTTCTCCAAAACTATAACACATGCAAGCTTGTCCTGTTTGGTGGAGATGATATTTAATAAAATAAGTAGAAATCCACTAAAAGTTTTGTTTGGTTATCTTGCAATCCCGAGATAATCGTCTCCATGCTCCAAATCCATTTTAAAGCCATTTTTAAGGCATTTCGCGCATACATGAAATGAACACATTTTTCTCCAAAACTATAACAGATGCAAGCTTGTCCTGTTTGGTGGAGATGGTATTTAATAAAATAAGTAGAAATCCACTAAAAGTTTTGTTTGGTTATCTTGCAATCCCGAGATAATCGTCTCCATGCTCCAAATCCATTTTAAAGCCATTTTTAAGGCATTTCGCGCATACATGAAATGAACACATTTTTCTCCAAAACTATAACAGATGCAAGCTTGTCCTGTTTGGTGGAGATTATATTTAATAAAATAAGTAGAAATCCACTTAAAGTTTTGTTTGGTTATCTTGCAATCCCGAGATAATCGTCTCCATGCTCCAAATCCATTTTAAAGCCATTTCAAAGGCATTTTGCGCATACATGAAATGAACACATTTTTCTCCAAAACTATAACACATGCAAGCTTGTCCTGTTTGGTGGAGATGATATTTAATAAAATAAGTAGAAATCCACTAAAAGTTTTGTTTGGTTATCTTGCAATCCCGAGATAATCGTCTCCATGCTCCAAATCCATTTTAAAGCCATTTTTAAGGCATTTCGCGCATACATGAAATGAACACATTTTTCTCCAAAACTATAACAGATGCAAGCTTGTCCTGTTTGGTGGAGATGATATTTAATAAAATAAGTAGAAATCCACTAAAAGTTTTGTTTGGTTATCTTGCAATCCCGAGATAATCGTCTCCATGCTCCAAATCCATTTTAAAGCCATTTTTAAGGCATTTCGCGCATACATGAAATGAACACATTTTTCTCCAAAACTATAACAGATGCAAGCTTGTCCTGTTTGGTGGAGATGATATTTAATAAAATAAGTAGAAATCCACTAAAAGTTTTGTTTGGTTATCTTGCAATCCCGAGATAATCGTCTCCATGCTCCAAATCCATTTTAAAGCCATTTTTAAGGCATTTCGCGCATACATGAAATGAACACATTTTTCTCCAAAACTATAACAGATGCAAGCTTGTCCTGTTTGGTGGAGATGATATTTAATAAAATAAGTAGAAATCCACTAAAAGTTTTGTTTGGTTATCTTGCAATCCCGAGATAATCGTCTCCATGCTCCAAATCCATTTTAAAGCCATTTTTAAGGCATTTCGCGCATACATGAAATGAACACATTTTTCTCCAAAACTATAACAGATGCAAGCTTGTCCTGTTTGGTGGAGATGATATTTAATAAAATAAGTAGAAATCCACTAAAAGTTTTGTTTGGTTATCTTGCAATCCCGAGATAATCGCCTCCATGCTCCAAATCCATTTTAAAGCCATTTTTAAGGCATTTCGCGCATACATGAAATGAACACATTTTTCTCCAAAACTATAACAGATGCAAGCTTGTCCTGTTTGGTGGAGATGATATTTAATAAAATAAGTAGAAATCCACTAAAAGTTTTGTTTGGTTATATTGCAATCCCGAGATAATCGTCTTCATGCTCCAAATCCATTTTAAAGCCATTTTTAAGGCATTTCGCGCATACATGAAATGAACACATTTTTCTCCAAAACTATAACAGATGCAAGCTTGTCCTGTTTGGTGGAGATGATATTTAATAAAATAAGTAGAAATCCACTAAAAGTTTTGTTTGGTTATCTTGCAATCCCGAGATAATCGTCTCCATGCTCCAAATCCATTTTAAAGCCATTTTTAAGGCATTTCGCGCATACATGAAATGAACACATTTTTCTCCAAAACTATAACAGATGCAAGCTTGTCCTGTTTGGTGGAGATAATATTTAATAAAATAAGTAGAAATCTACTAAAAGTTTCGTTTGTTTATATTGCCATCCTGAGATAATCGTCTCCATGCTCCAAATCCATTTTAAAGCCATTTCAAAGGCATTTTGCGCATACATGAAATGAACACATTTTTCTCCAAAAATATAACACATGCAAGCTTGTCCTGTTTGGTGGAGATGATATTTAATAAAATAAGTAGAAATCCACTAAAAGTTTTGTTTGGTTATCTTGCAATCCCGAGATAATCGTCTCCATGTTCCAAATCCATTTTAAAGCCATTTTTAAGGCATTTCGCGCATACATGAAATGAACACATTTTTCTCCAAAACTATAACAGATGCAAGCTTGTCCTGTTTGTTGGAGATGATATTTAATAAAATAAGTAGAAATCCACTAAAAGTTTTGTTTGGTTATCTTGCAATCCCGAGATAATCGTCTCCATGCTCCAAATCCATTTTAAAGCCATTTTTAAGGCATTTCGCGCATAAATGAAATGAACACATTTTTCTCCAAAACTATAACAGATGCAAGCTTGTCCTGTTTGGTGGAGATGATATTTAATAAAATAAGTAGAAATCCACTAAAAGTTTTGTTTGGTTATCTTGCAATCCCGAGATAATCGTCTCCATGCTCCAAATCCATTTTAAAGCCATTTTTAAGGCATTTCGCGCATACATGAAATGAACACATTTTTCTCCAAAACTATAACAGATGCAAGCTTGTCCTGTTTGGTGGAGATGATATTTAATAAAATAAGTAGAAATCCACTAAAAGTTTTGTTTGGTTATCTTGCAATCCCGAGATAATCGTCTCCATGCTCCAAATCCATTTTAAAGCCATTTTTAAGGCATTTCGCGCATACATGAAATGAACACATTTTTCTCCAAAACTATAACAGATGCAAGCTTGTCCTGTTTGGTGGAGATAATATTTAATAAAATAAGTAGAAATCTACTAAAAGTTTCGTTTGTTTATATTGCCATCCTGAGATAATCGTCTCCATGCTCCAAATCCATTTTAAAGCCATTTCAAAGGCATTTTGCGCATACATGAAATGAACACATTTTTCTCCAAAACTATAACACATGCAAGCTTGTCCTGTTTGGTGGAGATCATATTTAATAAAATAAGTAGAAAACCACTAAAGGTTTTGTTTGGTTATCTTGCAATCCCGAGATAATCGTCTCCATGCTCCAAATCCATTTTAAAGCCATTTTTAAGGCATTTCGCGCATACATGAAATGAACACCTTTTTCTCCAAAACTATAACAGATGCAAGCTTGTCCTGTTTGGTGGAGATGATATTTAATAAAATAAGTAGAAATCCACTAAAAGTTTTGTTTGGTTATCTTGCAATCCCGAGATAATCGTCTCCATGCTCCAAATCCATTTTAAAGCCATTTCAAAGGCATTTTGCGCATACATGAAATGAACACATTTTTCTCCAAAACTATAACACATGCAAGCTTGTCCTGTTTGGTGGAGATGATATTTAATAAAATAAGTAGAAATCCACTAAAAGTTTTGTTTGGTTATCTTGCAATCCCGAGATAATCGTCTCCATGCTCCAAATAAATTTTAAAGCCATTTTTAAGGCATTTCGCGCATACATGAAATGAACACATTTTTCTCCAAAACTATAACAGATGCAAGCTTGTCCTGTTTGGTGGAGATGATATTTAATAAAATAAGTAGAAATCCACTAAAAGTTTTGTTTGGTTATCTTGCAATCCCGAGATAATCGTCTCCATGCTCCAAATCCATTTTAAAGCCATTTTTAAGGCATTTCGCGCATACATGAAATGAACACATTTTTCTCCAAAACTATAACAGATGCAAGCTTGTCCTGTTTGGTGGAGATGATATTTAATAAAATAAGTAGAAATCCACTAAAAGTTTTGTTTGGTTATCTTGCAATCCCGAGATAATCGTCTCCATGCTCCAAATCCATTTTAAAGCCATTTTTAAGGCATTTCGCGCATACATGAAATGAACACATTTTTCTCCAAAACTATAACAGATGCAAGCTTGTCCTGTTTGGTGGAGATGATATTTAATAAAATAAGTAGAAATCCACTAAAAGTTTTGTTTGGTTATATTGCAATCCCGAGATAATCGTCTTCATGCTCCAAATCCATTTTAAAGCCATTTTTAAGGCATTTCGCGCATACATGAAATGAACACATTTTTCTCCAAAACTATAACAGATGCAAGCTTGTCCTGTTTGGTGGAGATGATATTTAATAAAATAAGTAGAAATCCACTAAAAGTTTTGTTTGGTTATCTTGCAATCCCGAGATAATCGTCTCCATGCTCCAAATCCATTTTAAAGCCATTTTTAAGGCATTTCGCGCATACATGAAATGAACACATTTTTCTCCAAAACTATAACAGATGCAAGCTTGTCCTGTTTGGTGGAGATAATATTTAATAAAATAAGTAGAAATCTACTAAAAGTTTCGTTTGTTTATATTGCCATCCTGAGATAATCGTCTCCATGCTCCAAATCCATTTTAAAGCCATTTCAAAGGCATTTTGCGCATACATGAAATGAACACATTTTTCTCCAAAACTATAACACATGCAAGCTTGTCCTGTTTGGTGGAGATGATATTTAATAAAATAAGTAGAAATCCACTAAAAGTTTTGTTTGGTTATCTTGCAATCCCGAGATAATCGTCTCCATGCTCCAAATCCATTTTAAAGCCATTTTTAAGGCATTTCGCGCATACATGAAATGAACACATTTTTCTCTAAAACTATAACAGATGCAAGCTTGTCCTGTTTGGTGGAGATGATATTTAATAAAATAAGTAGAAATCCACTAAAAGTTTTGTTTGGTTATCTTGCAATCCCGAGATAATCGTCTCCATGCTCCAAATCCATTTTAAAGCCATTTTTAAGGCATTTCGCGCATACATGAAATGAACACATTTTTCTCCAAAACTATAACAGATGCAAGCTTGTCCTGTTTGGTGGAGATGATATTTAATAAAATAAGTAGAAATCCACTAAAAGTTTTGTTTGGTTATCTTGCAATCCCGAGATAATCGTCTCCATGCTCCAAATCCATTTTAAAGCCATTTTTAAGGCATTTCGCGCATACATGAAATGAACACATTTTTCTCCAAAACTATAACAGATGCAAGCTTGTCCTGTTTGGTGGAGATGATATTTAATAAAATAAGTAGAAATCCACTAAAAGTTTTGTTTGGTTATCTTGCAATCCCGAGATAATCGTCTCCATGCTCCAAATCCATTTTAAAGCCATTTCAAAGGCATTTTGCGCATACATGAAATGAACACATTTTTCTCCAAAACTATAACACATGCAAGCTTGTCCTGTTTGGTGGAGATGATATTTAATAAAATAAGTAGAAATCCACTAAAAGTTTTGTTTGGTTATCTTGCAATCCCGAGATAATCGTCTCCATGCTCCAAATCCATTTTAAAGCCATTTTTAAGGCATTTCGCGCATACATGAAATGAACACATTTTTCTCCAAAACTATAACAGATGCAAGCTTGTCCTGTTTGGTGGAGATGATATTTAATAAAATAAGTAGAAATCCACTAAAAGTTTTGTTTGGTTATCTTGCAATCCCGAGATAATCGTCTCCATGCTCCAAATCCATTTTAAAGCCATTTTTAAGGCATTTCGCGCATACATGAAATGAACACATTTTTCTCCAAAACTATAACAGATGCAAGCTTGTCCTGTTTGGTGGAGATGATATTTAATAAAATAAGTAGAAATCCACTAAAAGTTTTGTTTGGTTATCTTGCAATCCCGAGATAATCGTCTCCATGCTCCAAATCCATTTTAAAGCCATTTTTAAGGCATTTCGCGCATACATGAAATGAACACATTTTTCTCCAAAACTATAACAGATGCAAGCTTGTCCTGTTTGGTGGAGACGATATTTAATAAAATAAGTAGAAATCCACTAAAAGTTTTGTTTGGTTATCTTGCAATCCCGAGATAATCGTCTCCATGCTCCAAATCCATTTTAAAGCCATTTTTAAGGCATTTCGCGCATACATGAAATGAACACATTTTTCTCCAAAACTATAACAGATGCAAGCTTGTCCTGTTTGGTGGAGATCATATTTAATAAAATAAGTAGAAATCTACTAAAAGTTTCGTTTGTTTATATTGCCATCCTGAGATAATCGTCTCCATGCTCCAAATCCATTTTAAAGCCATTTCAAAGGCATTTTGCGCATACATGAAATGAACACATTTTTCTCCAAAACTATAACACATGCAAGCTTGTCCTGTTTGGTGGAGATGATATTTAATAAAATAAGTAGAAAACCACTAAAAGTTTTGTTTGGTTATCTTGCAATCCCGAGATAATCGTCTCCATGCTCCAAATCCATTTTAAAGCCATTTTTAAGGCATTTCGCGCATACATGAAATGAACACATTTTTCTCCAAAACTATAACAGATGCAAGCTTGTCCTGTTTGGTGGAGATGATATTTAATAAAATAAGTAGAAATCCACTAAAAGTTTTGTTTGGTTATCTTGCAATCCCGAGATAATCGTCTCCATGCTCCAAATCCATTTTAAAGCCATTTCAAAGGCATTTTGCGCATACATGAAATGAACACATTTTTCTCCAAAACTATAACACATGCAAGCTTGTCCTGTTTGGTGGAGATGATATTTAATAAAATAAGTAGAAATCCACTAAAAGTTTTGTTTGGTTATCTTACAATCCCGAGATAATCGTCTCCATGCTCCAAATCCATTTTAAAGCCATTTTTAAGGCATTTCGCGCATACATGAAATGAACACATTTTTCTCCAAAACTATAACAGATGCAAGCTTGTCCTGTTTGGTGGAGATGATATTTAATAAAATAAGTAGAAATCCACTAAAAGTTTTGTTTGGTTATCTTGCAATCCCGAGATAATCGTCTCCATGCTCCAAATCCATTTAAAGCCATTTTTAAGGCATTTCGCGCATACATGAAATGAACACATTTTTCTCCAAAACTATAACAGATGCAAGCTTGTCCTGTTTGGTGGAGATGATATTTAATAAAATAAGTAGAAATCCACTAAAAGTTTTGTTTGGTTATCTTGCAATCCCGAGATAATCGTCTCCATGCTCCAAATCCATTTTAAAGCCATTTTTAAGGCATTTCGCGCATACATGAAATGAACACATTTTTCTCCAAAACTATAACAGATGCAAGCTTGTCCTGTTTGGTGGAGATGATATTTAATAAAATAAGTAGAAATCCACTAAAAGTTTTGTTTGGTTATCTTGCAATCCCGAGATAATCGTCTCCATGCTCCAAATCCATTTTAAAGCCATTTTTAAGGCATTTCGCGCATACATGAAATGAACACATTTTTCTCCAAAACTATAACAGATGCAAGCTTGTCCTGTTTGGTGGAGATGATATTTAATAAAATAAGTAGAAATCCACTAAAAGTTTTGTTTGGTTATCTTGCAATCCCGAGATAATCGTCTCCATGCTCCAAATCCATTTTAAAGCCATTTTTAAGGCATTTCGCGCATACATGAAATGAACACATTTTTCTCCAAAACTATAACAGATGCAAGCTTGTCCTGTTTGGTGGAGATAATATTTAATAAAATAAGTAGAAATCTACTAAAAGTTTCGTTTGTTTATATTGCCATCCTGAGATAATCGTCTCCATGCTCCAAATCCATTTTAAAGCCATTTCAAAGGCATTTTGCGCATACATGAAATGAACACATTTTTCTCCAAAACTATAACACATGCAAGCTTGTCCTGTTTGGTGGAGATCATATTTAATAAAATAAGTAGAAAACCACTAAAGGTTTTGTTTGGTTATCTTGCAATCCCGAGATAATCGTCTCCATGCTCCAAATCCATTTTAAAGCCATTTTTAAGGCATTTCGCGCATACATGAAATGAACACCTTTTTCTCCAAAACTATAACAGATGCAAGCTTGTCCTGTTTGGTGGAGATGATATTTAATAAAATAAGTAGAAATCCACTAAAAGTTTTGTTTGGTTATCTTGCAATCCCGAGATAATCGTCTCCATGCTCCAAATCCATTTTAAAGCCATTTCAAAGGCATTTTGCGCATACATGAAATGAACACATTTTTCTCCAAAACTATAACACATGCAAGCTTGTCCTGTTTGGTGGAGATGATATTTAATAAAATAAGTAGAAATCCACTAAAAGTTTTGTTTGGTTATCTTGCAATCCCGAGATAATCGTCTCCATGCTCCAAATAAATTTTAAAGCCATTTTTAAGGCATTTCGCGCATACATGAAATGAACACATTTTTCTCCAAAACTATAACAGATGCAAGCTTGTCCTGTTTGGTGGAGATGATATTTAATAAAATAAGTAGAAATCCACTAAAAGTTTTGTTTGGTTATCTTGCAATCCCGAGATAATCGTCTCCATGCTCCAAATCCATTTTAAAGCCATTTTTAAGGCATTTCGCGCATACATGAAATGAACACATTTTTCTCCAAAACTATAACAGATGCAAGCTTGTCCTGTTTGGTGGAGATGATATTTAATAAAATAAGTAGAAATCCACTAAAAGTTTTGTTTGGTTATCTTGCAATCCCGAGATAATCGTCTCCATGCTCCAAATCCATTTTAAAGCCATTTTTAAGGCATTTCGCGCATACATGAAATGAACACATTTTTCTCCAAAACTATAACAGATGCAAGCTTGTCCTGTTTGGTGGAGATGATATTTAATAAAATAAGTAGAAATCCACTAAAAGTTTTGTTTGGTTATATTGCAATCCCGAGATAATCGTCTTCATGCTCCAAATCCATTTTAAAGCCATTTTTAAGGCATTTCGCGCATACATGAAATGAACACATTTTTCTCCAAAACTATAACAGATGCAAGCTTGTCCTGTTTGGTGGAGATGATATTTAATAAAATAAGTAGAAATCCACTAAAAGTTTTGTTTGGTTATCTTGCAATCCCGAGATAATCGTCTCCATGCTCCAAATCCATTTTAAAGCCATTTTTAAGGCATTTCGCGCATACATGAAATGAACACATTTTTCTCCAAAACTATAACAGATGCAAGCTTGTCCTGTTTGGTGGAGATAATATTTAATAAAATAAGTAGAAATCTACTAAAAGTTTCGTTTGTTTATATTGCCATCCTGAGATAATCGTCTCCATGCTCCAAATCCATTTTAAAGCCATTTCAAAGGCATTTTGCGCATACATGAAATGAACACATTTTTCTCCAAAACTATAACACATGCAAGCTTGTCCTGTTTGGTGGAGATGATATTTAATAAAATAAGTAGAAATCCACTAAAAGTTTTGTTTGGTTATCTTGCAATCCCGAGATAATCGTCTCCATGCTCCAAATCCATTTTAAAGCCATTTTTAAGGCATTTCGCGCATACATGAAATGAACACATTTTTCTCTAAAACTATAACAGATGCAAGCTTGTCCTGTTTGGTGGAGATGATATTTAATAAAATAAGTAGAAATCCACTAAAAGTTTTGTTTGGTTATCTTGCAATCCCGAGATAATCGTCTCCATGCTCCAAATCCATTTTAAAGCCATTTTTAAGGCATTTCGCGCATACATGAAATGAACACATTTTTCTCCAAAACTATAACAGATGCAAGCTTGTCCTGTTTGGTGGAGATGATATTTAATAAAATAAGTAGAAATCCACTAAAAGTTTTGTTTGGTTATCTTGCAATCCCGAGATAATCGTCTCCATGCTCCAAATCCATTTTAAAGCCATTTTTAAGGCATTTCGCGCATACATGAAATGAACACATTTTTCTCCAAAACTATAACAGATGCAAGCTTGTCCTGTTTGGTGGAGATGATATTTAATAAAATAAGTAGAAATCCACTAAAAGTTTTGTTTGGTTATCTTGCAATCCCGAGATAATCGTCTCCATGCTCCAAATCCATTTTAAAGCCATTTCAAAGGCATTTTGCGCATACATGAAATGAACACATTTTTCTCCAAAACTATAACACATGCAAGCTTGTCCTGTTTGGTGGAGATGATATTTAATAAAATAAGTAGAAATCCACTAAAAGTTTTGTTTGGTTATCTTGCAATCCCGAGATAATCGTCTCCATGCTCCAAATCCATTTTAAAGCCATTTTTAAGGCATTTCGCGCATACATGAAATGAACACATTTTTCTCCAAAACTTTAACAGATGCAAGCTTGTCCTGTTTGGTGGAGATGATATTTAATAAAATAAGTAGAAATCCACTAAAAGTTTTGTTTGGTTATCTTGCAATCCCGAGATAATCGTCTCCATGCTCCAAATCCATTTTAAAGCCATTTTTAAGGCATTTCGCGCATACATGAAATGAACACATTTTTCTCCAAAACTATAACAGATGCAAGCTTGTCCTGTTTGGTGGAGATGATATTTAATAAAATAAGTAGAAATCCACTAAAAGTTTTGTTTGGTTATCTTGCAATCCCGAGATAATCGTCTCCATGCTCCAAATCCATTTTAAAGCCATTTTTAAGGCATTTCGCGCATACATGAAATGAACACATTTTTCTCCAAAACTATAACAGATGCAAGCTTGTCCTGTTTGGTGGAGACGATATTTAATAAAATAAGTAGAAATCCACTAAAAGTTTTGTTTGGTTATCTTGCAATCCCGAGATAATCGTCTCCATGCTCCAAATCCATTTTAAAGCCATTTTTAAGGCATTTCGCGCATACATGAAATGAACACATTTTTCTCCAAAACTATAACAGATGCAAGCTTGTCCTGTTTGGTGGAGATCATATTTAATAAAATAAGTAGAAATCTACTAAAAGTTTCGTTTGTTTATATTGCCATCCTGAGATAATCGTCTCCATGCTCCAAATCCATTTTAAAGCCATTTCAAAGGCATTTTGCGCATACATGAAATGAACACATTTTTCTCCAAAACTATAACACATGCAAGCTTGTCCTGTTTGGTGGAGATGATATTTAATAAAATAAGTAGAAAACCACTAAAAGTTTTGTTTGGTTATCTTGCAATCCCGAGATAATCGTCTCCATGCTCCAAATCCATTTTAAAGCCATTTTTAAGGCATTTCGCGCATACATGAAATGAACACATTTTTCTCCAAAACTATAACAGATGCAAGCTTGTCCTGTTTGGTGGAGATGATATTTAATAAAATAAGTAGAAATCCACTAAAAGTTTTGTTTGGTTATCTTGCAATCCCGAGATAATCGTCTCCATGCTCCAAATCCATTTTAAAGCCATTTCAAAGGCATTTTGCGCATACATGAAATGAACACATTTTTCTCCAAAACTATAACACATGCAAGCTTGTCCTGTTTGGTGGAGATGATATTTAATAAAATAAGTAGAAATCCACTAAAAGTTTTGTTTGGTTATCTTACAATCCCGAGATAATCGTCTCCATGCTCCAAATCCATTTTAAAGCCATTTTTAAGGCATTTCGCGCATACATGAAATGAACACATTTTTCTCCAAAACTATAACAGATGCAAGCTTGTCCTGTTTGGTGGAGATGATATTTAATAAAATAAGTAGAAATCCACTAAAAGTTTTGTTTGGTTATCTTGCAATCCCGAGATAATCGTCTCCATGCTCCAAATCCATTTTAAAGCCATTTTTAAGGCATTTCGCGCATACATGAAATGAACACATTTTTCTTCAAAACTATAACAGATGCAAGCTTGTCCTGTTTGGTGGAGATGATATTTAATAAAATAAGTAGAAATCCACTAAAAGTTTTGTTTGGTTATCTTGCAATCCCGAGATAATCGTCTCCATGCTCCAAATCCATTTTAAAGCCATTTTTAAGGCATTTCGCGCATACATGAAATGAACACATTTTTCTCCAAAACTATAACAGATGCAAGCTTGTCCTGTTTGGTGGAGATGATATTTAATAAAATAACTAGAAATCCACTAAAAGTTTTGTTTGGTTATCTTGCAATCCCGAGATAATCGTCTCCATGCTCCAAATCCATTTTAAAGCCATTTTTAAGGCATTTCGCGCATACATGAAATGAACACATTTTTCTCCAAAACTATAACAGATGCAAGCTTGTCCTGTTTGGTGGAGATGATATTTAATAAAATAAGTAGAAATCCACTAAAAGTTTTGTTTGGTTATCTTGCAATCCCGAGATAATCGTCTCCATGCTCCAAATCCATTTTAAAGCCATTTTTAAGGCATTTCGCGCATACATGAAATGAACACATTTTTCTCCAAAACTATAACAGATGCAAGCTTGTCCTGTTTGGTGGAGATGATATTTAATAAAATAAGTAGAAATCCACTAAAAGTTTTGTTTGGTTATCTTGCAATCCCGAGATAATCGTCTCCATGCTCCAAATCCATTTTAAAGCCATTTTTAAGGCATTTCGCGCATACATGAAATGAACACATTTTTCTCCAAAACTATAACAGATGCAAGCTTGTCCTGTTTGGTGGAGATGATATTTAATAAAATAAGTAGAAATCCACTAAACGTTTTGTTTGGTTATATTGCAATCCCGAGATAATCGTCTCCATGCTCCAAATCCATTTTAAAGCCATTTTAAGGCATTTCGCGCATACATGAAATGAACACATTTTTCTCCAAAACTATAACAGATGCAAGCTTGTCCTGTTTGGTGGAGATGATATTTAATAAAATAAGTAGAAATCCACTAAAAGTTTTGTTTGGTTATCTTGCAATCCCGAGATAATCGTCTCCATGCTCCAAATCCATTTTAAAGCCATTTTTAAGGCATTTCGCGCATACATGAAATGAACACATTTTTCTCCAAAACTATAACAGATGCAAGCTTGTCCTGTTTGGTGGAGATGATATTTAATAAAATAAGTAGAAATCCACTAAAAGTTTTGTTTGGTTATCTTGCAATCCCGAGATAATCGTCTCCATGCTCCAAATCCATTTTAAAGCCATTTTTAAGGCATTTCGCGCATACATGAAATGAACACATTTTTCTCCAAAGCTATAACAGATGCAAGCTTGTCCTGTTTGGTGGAGATGATATTTAATAAAATAAGTAGAAATCCACTAAAAGTTTTGTTTGGTTATCTTGCAATCCCGAGATAATCGTCTCCATGCTCCAAATCCATTTTAAAGCCATTTTTAAGGCATTTCGCGCATACATGAAATGAACACATTTTTCTCCAAAACTATAACAGATGCAAGCTTGTCCTGTTTGGTGGAGATGATATTTAATAAAATAAGTAGAAATCCACTAAAAGTTTTGTTTGGTTATCTTGCAATCCCGAGATAATCGTCTCCATGCTCCAAATCCATTTTAAAGCCATTTTTAAGGCATTTCGCGCATACATGAAATGAACACATTTTTCTCCAAAACTATAACAGATGCAAGCTTGTCCTGTTTGGTGGAGATGATATTTAATAAAATAAGTAGAAATCCACTAAAAGTTTTGTTTGGTTATCTTGCAATCCCGAGATAATCGTCTCCATGCTCCAAATCCATTTTAAAGCCATTTTTAAGGCATTTCGCGCATACATGAAATGAACACATTTTTCTCCAAAACTATAACAGATGCAAGCTTGTCCTGTTTGGTGGAGATGATATTTAATAAAATAAGTAGAAATCCACTAAAAGTTTTGTTTGGTTATCTTGCAATCCCGAGATAATCGTCTCCATGCTCCAAATCCATTTTAAAGCCATTTTTAAGGCATTTCGCGCATACATGAAATGAACACATTTTTCTCCAAAACTATAACAGATGCAAGCTTGTCCTGTTTGGTGGAGATGATATTTAATAAAATAAGTAGAAATCCACTAAAAGTTTTGTTTGGTTATCTTGCAATCCCGAGATAATCGTCTCCATGCTCCAAATCCATTTTAAAGCCATTTTTAAGGCATTTCGCGCATACATGAAATGAACACATTTTTCTCCAAAACTATAACAGATGCAAGCTTGTCCTGTTTGGTGGAGATGATATTTAATAAAATAAGTAGAAATCCACTAAAAGTTTTGTTTGGTTATCTTGCAATCCCGAGATAATCGTCTCCATGCTCCAAATCCATTTTAAAGCCATTTTTAAGGCATTTCGCGCATACATGAAATGAACACATTTTTCTCCAAAACTATAACAGATGCAAGCTTGTCCTGTTTGGTGGAGATGATATTTAATAAAATAAGTAGAAATCCACTAAAAGTTTTGTTTGGTTATCTTGCAATCCCGAGATAATCGTCTCCATGCTCCAAATCCATTTTAAAGCCATTTTTAAGGCATTTCGCGCATACATGAAATGAACACATTTTTCTCCAAAACTATAACAGATGCAAGCTTGTCCTGTTTGGTGGAGATGATATTTAATAAAATAAGTAGAAATCCACTAAAAGTTTTGTTTGGTTATCTTGCAATCCCGAGATAATCGTCTCCATGCTCCAAATCCATTTTAAAGCCATTTTTAAGGCATTTCGCGCATACATGAAATGAACACATTTTTCTCCAAAACTATAACAGATGCAAGCTTGTCCTGTTTGGTGGAGATGATATTTAATAAAATAAGTAGAAATCCACTAAAAGTTTTGTTTGGTTATATTGCAATCCCGAGATAATCGTCTCCATGCTCCAAATCCATTTTAAAGCCATTTTTAAGGCATTTCGCGCATACATGAAATGAACACATTTTTCTCCAAAACTATAACAGATGCAAGCTTGTCCTGTTTGGTGGAGATGATATTTAATAAAATAAGTAGAAATCCACTAAAAGTTTTGTTTGGTTATCTTGCAATCCCGAGATAATCGTCTCCATGCTCCAAATCCATTTTAAAGCCATTTTTAAGGCATTTCGCGCATACATGAAATGAACACATTTTTCTCCAAAACTATAACAGATGCAAGCTTGTTCTGTTTGGTGGAGATGATATTTAATAAAATAAGTAGAAATCCACTAAAAGTTTTGTTTGGTTATCTTGCAATCCCGAGATAATCGTCTCCATGCTCCAAATCCATTTTAAAGCCATTTTTAAGGCATTTCGCGCATACATGAAATGAACACATTTTTCTCCAAAACTATAACAGATGCAAGCTTGTCCTGTTTGGTGGAGATGATATTTAATAAAATAAGTAGAAATCCACTAAAAGTTTTGTTTGGTTATATTGCAATCCCGAGATAATCGTCTCCATGCTCCAAATCCATTTTAAAGCCATTTTTAAGGCATTTCGCGCATACATGAAATGAACACATTTTTCTCCAAAACTATAACAGATGCAAGCTTGTCCTGTTTGGTGGAGATGATATTTAATAAAATAAGTAGAAATCCACTAAAAGTTTTGTTTGGTTATCTTGCAATCCCGAGATAATCGTCTCCATGCTCCAAATCCATTTTAAAGCCATTTTTAAGGCATTTCGCGCATACATGAAATGAACACATTTTTCTCCAAAACTATAACAGATGCAAGCTTGTCCTGTTTGGTGGAGATGATATTTAATAAAATAAGTAGAAATCCACTAAAAGTTTTGTTTGGTTATCTTGCAATCCCGAGATAATCGTCTCCATGCTCCAAATCCATTTTAAAGCCATTTTTAAGGCATTTCGCGCATACATGAAATGAACACATTTTTCTCCAAAACTATAACAGATGCAAGCTTGTCCTGTTTGGTGGAGATGATATTTAATAAAATAAGTAGAAATCCACTAAAAGTTTTGTTTGGTTATCTTGCAATCCCGAGATAATCGTCTCCATGCTCCAAATCCATTTTAAAGCCATTTTTAAGGCATTTCGCGCATACATGAAATGAACACATTTTTCTCCAAAACTATAACAGATGCAAGCTTGTCCTGTTAGGTGGAGATGATATTTAATAAAATAAGTAGAAATCCACTAAAAGTTTTGTTTGGTTATATTGCAATCCCGAGATAATCGTCTCCATGCTCCAAATCCATTTTAAAGCCATTTTTAAGGCATTTCGCGCATACATGAAATGAACACATTTTTCTCCAAAACTATAACAGATGCAAGCTTGTCCTGTTTGGTGGAGATGATATTTAATAAAATAAGTAGAAATCCACTAAAAGTTTTGTTTGGTTATCTTGCAATCCCGAGATAATCGTCTCCATGCTCCAAATCCATTTTAAAGCCATTTTTAAGGCATTTCGCGCATACATGAAATGAACACATTTTTCTCCAAAACTATAACAGATGCAAGCTTGTCCTGTTTGGTGGAGATGATATTTAATAAAATAAGTAGAAATCCACTAAAAGTTTTGTTTGGTTATCTTGCAATCCCGAGATAATCGTCTCCATGCTCCAAATCCATTTTAAAGCCATTTTTAAGGCATTTCGCGCATACATGAAATGAACACATTTTTCTCCAAAACTATAACAGATGCAAGCTTGTCCTGTTTGGTGGAGATGATACATAATAAAATAAGTAGAAATCCACTAAAAGTTTTGTTTGGTTATCTTGCAATCCCGAGATAATCGTCTCCATGCTCCAAATCCATTTTAAAGCCATTTTTAAGGCATTTCGCGCATACATGAAATGAACACATTTTTCTCCAAAACTATAACAGATGCAAGCTTGTCCTGTTTGGTGGAGATGATATTTAATAAAATAAGTAGAAATCCACTAAAAGTTTTGTTTGGTTATCTTGCAATCCCGAAATAATCGTCTCCATGCTCCAAATCCATTTTAAAGCCATTTTTAAGGCATTTCGCGCATACATGAAATGAACACATTTTTCTCCAAAACTATAACAGATGCAAGCTTGTCCTGTTTGGTGGAGATGATATTTAATAAAATAAGTAGAAATCCACTAAAAGTTTTGTTTGGTTATCTTGCAATCCCGAGATAATCGTCTCCATGCTCCAAATCCATTTTAAAGCCATTTTTAAGGCATTTCGCGCATACATGAAATGAACACATTTTTCTCCAAAACTATAACAGATGCAAGCTTGTCCTGTTTGGTGGAGATGATATTTAATAAAATAAGTAGAAATCCACTAAAAGTTTTGTTTGGTTATCTTGCAATCCCGAGATAATCGTCTCCATGCTCCAAATCCATTTTAAAGCCATTTTTAAGGCATTTCGCGCATACATGAAATGAACACATTTTTCTCCAAAACTATAACAGATGCAAGCTTGTCCTGTTTGGTGGAGATGATATTTAATAAAATAAGTAGAAATCCACTAAAAGTTTTGTTTGGTTATATTGCAATCCCGAGATAATCGTCTCCATGCTCCAAATCCATTTTAAAGCCATTTTTAAGGCATTTCGCGCATACATGAAATGAACACATTTTTCTCCAAAACTATAACAGATGCAAGCTTGTCCTGTTTGGTGGAGATGATATTTAATAAAATAAGTAGAAATCCACTAAAAGTTTTGTTTGGTTATCTTGCAATCCCGAGATAATCGTCTCCATGCTCCAAATCCATTTTAAAGCCATTTTAAGGCATTTCGCGCATACATGAAATGAACACATTTTTCTCCAAAACTATAACAGATGCAAGCTTGTTCTGTTTGGTGGAGATGATATTTAATAAAATAAGTAGAAATCCACTAAAAGTTTTGTTTGGTTATCTTGCAATCCCGAGATAATCGTCTCCATGCTCCAAATCCATTTTAAAGCCATTTTTAAGGCATTTCGCGCATACATGAAATGAACACATTTTTCTCCTAAACTATAACAGATGCAAGCTTGTCCTGTTTGGTGGAGATGATATTTAATAAAATAAGTAGAAATCCACTAAAAGTTTTGTTTGGTTATCTTGCAATCCCGAGATAATCGTCTCCATGCTCCAAATCCATTTTAAAGCCATTTTTAAGGCATTTCGCGCATACATGAAATGAACACATTTTTCTCCAAAACTATAACAGATGCAAGCTTGTCCTGTTTGGTGGAGATGATATTTAATAAAATAAGTAGAAATCCACTAAAAGTTTTGTTTGGTTATCTTGCAATCCCGAGATAATCGTCTCCATGCTCCAAATCCATTTTAAAGCCATTTTTAAGGCATTTCGCGCATACATGAAATGAACACATTTTTCTCCAAAACTATAACAGATGCAAGCTTGTCCTGTTTGGTGGAGATGATATTTAATAAAATAAGTAGAAATCCACTAAAAGTTTTGTTTGGTTATCTTGCAATCCCGAGATAATCGTCTCCATGCTCCAAATCCATTTTAAAGCCATTTTTAAGGCATTTCGCGCATACATGAAATGAACACATTTTTCTCCAAAACTATAACAGATGCAAGCTTGTCCTGTTTGGTGGAGATGATATTTAATAAAATAAGTAGAAATCCACTAAAAGTTTTGTTTGGTTATCTTGCAATCCCGAGATAATCGTCTCCATGCTCCAAATCCATTTTAAAGCCATTTTTAAGGCATTTCGCGCATACATGAAATGAACACATTTTTCTCCAAAACTATAACAGATGCAAGCTTGTCCTGTTTGGTGGAGATGATATTTAATAAAATAAGTAGAAATCCACTAAAAGTTTTGTTTGGTTATCTTGCAATCCCGAGATAATCGTCTCCATGCTCCAAATCCATTTTAAAGCCATTTTTAAGGCATTTCGCGCATACATGAAATGAACACATTTTTCTCCAAAACTATAACAGATGCAAGCTTGTCCTGTTTGGTGGAGATGATATTTAATAAAATAAGTAGAAATCCACTAAAAGTTTTGTTTGGTTATCTTGCAATCCCGAGATAATCGTCTCCATGCTCCAAATCCATTTTAAAGCCATTTTTAAGGCATTTCGCGCATACATGAAATGAACACATTTTTCTCCAAAACTATAACAGATGCAAGCTTGTCCTGTTTGGTGGAGATGATATTTAATAAAATAAGTAGAAATCCACTAAAAGTTTTGTTTGGTTATCTTGCAATCCCGAGATAATCGTCTCCATGCTCCAAATCCATTTTAAAGCCATTTTTAAGGCATTTCGCGCATACATGAAATGAACACATTTTTCTCCAAAACTATAACAGATGCAAGCTTGTCCTGTTTGGTGGAGATGATATTTAATAAAATAAGTAGAAATCCACTAAAAGTTTTGTTTGGTTATCTTGCAATCCCGAGATAATCGTCTCCATGCTCCAAATCCATTTTAAAGCCATTTTTAAGGCATTTCGCGCATACATGAAATGAACACATTTTTCTCCAAAACTATAACAGATGCAAGCTTGTCCTGTTTGGTGGAGATGATATTTAATAAAATAAGTAGAAATCCACTAAAAGTTTTGTTTGGTTATCTTGCAATCCCGAGATAATCGTCTCCATGCTCCAAATCCATTTTAAAGCCATTTTTAAGGCATTTCGCGCATACATGAAATGAACACATTTTTCTCCAAAACTATAACAGATGCAAGCTTGTCCTGTTTGGTGGAGATGATATTTAATAAAATAAGTAGAAATCCACTAAAAGTTTTGTTTGGTTATCTTGCAATCCCGAGATAATCGTCTCCATGCTCCAAATCCATTTTAAAGCCATTTTTAAGGCATTTCGCGCATACATGAAATGAACACATTTTTCCTCCAAAACTATAACAGATGCAAGCTTGTCCTGTTTGGTGGAGATGATATTTAATAAAATAAGTAGAAATCCACTAAAAGTTTTGTTTGGTTATCTTGCAATCCCGAGATAATCGTCTCCATGCTCCAAATCCATTTTAAAGCCATTTTTAAGGCATTTCGCGCATACATGAAATGAACACATTTTTCTCCAAAACTATAACAGATGCAAGCTTGTCCTGTTTGGTGGAGATGATATTTAATAAAATAAGTAGAAATCCACTAAAAGTTTTGTTTGGTTATCTTGCAATCCCGAGATAATCGTCTCCATGCTCCAAATCCATTTTAAAGCCATTTTTAAGGCATTTCGCGCATACATGAAATGAACACATTTTTCTCCAAAACTATAACAGATGCAAGCTTGTCCTGTTTGGTGGAGATGATATTTAATAAAATAAGTAGAAATCCACTAAAAGTTTTGTTTGGTTATCTTGCAATCCCGAGATAATCGTCTCCATGCTCCAAATCCATTTTAAAGCCATTTTTAAGGCATTTCGCGCATACATGAAATGAACACATTTTTCTCCAAAACTATAACAGATGCAAGCTTGTCCTGTTTGGTGGAGATGATATTTAATAAAATAAGTAGAAATCCACTAAAAGTTTTGTTTGGTTATCTTGCAATCCCGAGATAATCGTCTCCATGCTCCAAATCCATTTTAAAGCCATTTTTAAGGCATTTCGCGCATACATGAAATGAACACATTTTTCTCCAAAACTATAACAGATGCAAGCTTGTCCTGTTTGGTGGAGATGATATTTAATAAAATAAGTAGAAATCCACTAAAAGTTTTGTTTGGTTATCTTGCAATCCCGAGATAATCGTCTCCATGCTCCAAATCCATTTTAAAGCCATTTTTAAGGCATTTCGCGCATACATGAAATGAACACATTTTTCTCCAAAACTATAACAGATGCAAGCTTGTCCTGTTTGGTGGAGATGATATTTAATAAAATAAGTAGAAATCCACTAAAAGTTTTGTTTGGTTATCTTGCAATCCCGAGATAATCGTCTCCATGCTCCAAATCCATTTTAAAGCCATTTTTAAGGCATTTCGCGCATACATGAAATGAACACATTTTTCTCCAAAACTATAACAGATGCAAGCTTGTCCTGTTTGGTGGAGATGATATTTAATAAAATAAGTAGAAATCCACTAAAAGTTTTGTTTGGTTATCTTGCAATCCCGAGATAATCGTCTCCATGCTCCAAATCCATTTTAAAGCCATTTTTAAGGCATTTCGCGCATACATGAAATGAACACATTTTTCTCCAAAACTATAACAGATGCAAGCTTGTCCTGTTTGGTGGAGATGATATTTAATAAAATAAGTAGAAATCCACTAAAAGTTTTGTTTGGTTATCTTGCAATCCCGAGATAATCGTCTCCATGCTCCAAATCCATTTTAAAGCCATTTTTAAGGCATTTCGCGCATACATGAAATGAACACATTTTTCTCCAAAACTATAACAGATGCAAGCTTGTCCTGTTTGGTGGAGATGATATTTAATAAAATAAGTAGAAATCCACTAAAAGTTTTGTTTGGTTATCTTGCAATCCCGAGATAATCGTCTCCATGCTCCAAATCCATTTTAAAGCCATTTTTAAGGCATTTCGCGCATACATGAAATGAACACATTTTTCTCCAAAACTATAACAGATGCAAGCTTGTCCTGTTTGGTGGAGATGATATTTAATAAAATAAGTAGAAATCCACTAAAAGTTTTGTTTGGTTATCTTGCAATCCCGAGATAATCGTCTCCATGCTCCAAATCCATTTTAAAGCCATTTTTAAGGCATTTCGCGCATACATGAAATGAACACATTTTTCTCCAAAACTATAACAGATGCAAGCTTGTCCTGTTTGGTGGAGATGATATTTAATAAAATAAGTAGAAATCCACTAAAAGTTTTGTTTGGTTATCTTGCAATCCCGAGATAATCGTCTCCATGCTCCAAATCCATTTTAAAGCCATTTTTAAGGCATTTCGCGCATACATGAAATGAACACATTTTTCTCCAAAACTATAACAGATGCAAGCTTGTCCTGTTTGGTGGAGATGATATTTAATAAAATAAGTAGAAATCCACTAAAAGTTTTGTTTGGTTATCTTGCAATCCCGAGATAATCGTCTCCATGCTCCAAATCCATTTTAAAGCCATTTTTAAGGCATTTCGCGCATACATGAAATGAACACATTTTTCTCCAAAACTATAACAGATGCAAGCTTGTCCTGTTTGGTGGAGATGATATTTAATAAAATAAGTAGAAATCCACTAAAAGTTTTGTTTGGTTATCTTGCAATCCCGAGATAATCGTCTCCATGCTCCAAATCCATTTTAAAGCCATTTTTAAGGCATTTCGCGCATACATGAAATGAACACATTTTTCTCCAAAACTATAACAGATGCAAGCTTGTCCTGTTTGGTGGAGATGATATTTAATAAAATAAGTAGAAATCCACTAAAAGTTTTGTTTGGTTATCTTGCAATCCCGAGATAATCGTCTCCATGCTCCAAATCCATTTTAAAGCCATTTTTAAGGCATTTCGCGCATACATGAAATGAACACATTTTTCTCCAAAACTATAACAGATGCAAGCTTGTCCTGTTTGGTGGAGATGATATTTAATAAAATAAGTAGAAATCCACTAAAAGTTTTGTTTGGTTATCTTGCAATCCCGAGATAATCGTCTCCATGCTCCAAATCCATTTTAAAGCCATTTTTAAGGCATTTCGCGCATACATGAAATGAACACATTTTTCTCCAAAACTATAACAGATGCAAGCTTGTCCTGTTTGGTGGAGATGATATTTAATAAAATAAGTAGAAATCCACTAATTTTGTTTGGTTATCTTGCAATCCCGAGATAATCGTCTCCATGCTCCAAATCCATTTTAAAGCCATTTTTAAGGCATTTCGCGCATACATGAAATGAACACATTTTTCTCCAAAACTATAACAGATGCAAGCTTGTCCTGTTTGGTGGAGATGATATTTAATAAAATAAGTAGAAATCCACTAAAAGTTTTGTTTGGTTATCTTGCAATCCCGAGATAATCGTCTCCATGCTCCAAATCCATTTTAAAGCCATTTTTAAGGCATTTCGCGCATACATGAAATGAACACATTTTTCTCCAAAACTATAACAGATGCAAGCTTGTCCTGTTTGGTGGAGATGATATTTAATAAAATAAGTAGAAATCCACTAAAAGTTTTGTTTGGTTATCTTGCAATCCCGAGATAATCGTCTCCATGCTCCAAATCCATTTTAAAGCCATTTTTAAGGCATTTCGCGCATACATGAAATGAACACATTTTTCTCCAAAACTATAACAGATGCAAGCTTGTCCTGTTTGGTGGAGATGATATTTAATAAAATAAGTAGAAATCCACTAAAAGTTTTGTTTGGTTATCTTGCAATCCCGAGATAATCGTCTCCATGCTCCAAATCCATTTTAAAGCCATTTTTAAGGCATTTCGCGCATACATGAAATGAACACATTTTTCTCCAAAACTATAACAGATGCAAGCTTGTCCTGTTTGGTGGAGATGATATTTAATAAAATAAGTAGAAATCCACTAAAAGTTTTGTTTGGTTATCTTGCAATCCCGAGATAATCGTCTCCATGCTCCAAATCCATTTTAAAGCCATTTTTAAGGCATTTCGCGCATACATGAAATGAACACATTTTTCTCCAAAACTATAACAGATGCAAGCTTGTCCTGTTTGGTGGAGATGATATTTAATAAAATAAGTAGAAATCCACTAAAAGTTTTGTTTGGTTATCTTGCAATCCCGAGATAATCGTCTCCATGCTCCAAATCCATTTTAAAGCCATTTTTAAGGCATTTCGCGCATACATGAAATGAACACATTTTTCTCCAAAACTATAACAGATGCAAGCTTGTCCTGTTTGGTGGAGATGATATTTAATAAAATAAGTAGAAATCCACTAAAAGTTTTGTTTGGTTATCTTGCAATCCCGAGATAATCGTCTCCATGCTCCAAATCCATTTTAAAGCCATTTTTAAGGCATTTCGCGCATACATGAAATGAACACATTTTTCTCCAAAACTATAACAGATGCAAGCTTGTCCTGTTTGGTGGAGATGATATTTAATAAAATAAGTAGAAATCCACTAAAAGTTTTGTTTGGTTATCTTGCAATCCCGAGATAATCGTCTCCATGCTCCAAATCCATTTTAAAGCCATTTTTAAGGCATTTCGCGCATACATGAAATGAACACATTTTTCTCCAAAACTATAACAGATGCAAGCTTGTCCTGTTTGGTGGAGATGATATTTAATAAAATAAGTAGAAATCCACTAAAAGTTTTGTTTGGTTATCTTGCAATCCCGAGATAATCGTCTCCATGCTCCAAATCCATTTTAAAGCCATTTTTAAGGCATTTCGCGCATACATGAAATGAACACATTTTTCTCCAAAACTATAACAGATGCAAGCTTGTCCTGTTTGGTGGAGATGATATTTAATAAAATAAGTAGAAATCCACTAAAAGTTTTGTTTGGTTATCTTGCAATCCCGAGATAATCGTCTCCATGCTCCAAATCCATTTTAAAGCCATTTTTAAGGCATTTCGCGCATACATGAAATGAACACATTTTTCTCCAAAACTATAACAGATGCAAGCTTGTCCTGTTTGGTGGAGATGATATTTAATAAAATAAGTAGAAATCCACTAAAAGTTTTGTTTGGTTATCTTGCAATCCCGAGATAATCGTCTCCATGCTCCAAATCCATTTTAAAGCCATTTTTAAGGCATTTCGCGCATACATGAAATGAACACATTTTTCTCCAAAACTATAACAGATGCAAGCTTGTCCTGTTTGGTGGAGATGATATTTAATAAAATAAGTAGAAATCCACTAAAAGTTTTGTTTGGTTATCTTGCAATCCCGAGATAATCGTCTCCATGCTCCAAATCCATTTTAAAGCCATTTTTAAGGCATTTCGCGCATACATGAAATGAACACATTTTTCTCCAAAACTATAACAGATGCAAGCTTGTCCTGTTTGGTGGAGATGATATTTAATAAAATAAGTAGAAATCCACTAAAAGTTTTGTTTGGTTATCTTGCAATCCCGAGATAATCGTCTCCATGCTCCAAATCCATTTTAAAGCCATTTTTAAGGCATTTCGCGCATACATGAAATGAACACATTTTTCTCCAAAACTATAACAGATGCAAGCTTGTCCTGTTTGGTGGAGATGATATTTAATAAAATAAGTAGAAATCCACTAAAAGTTTTGTTTGGTTATCTTGCAATCCCGAGATAATCGTCTCCATGCTCCAAATCCATTTTAAAGCCATTTTTAAGGCATTTCGCGCATACATGAAATGAACACATTTTTCTCCAAAACTATAACAGATGCAAGCTTGTCCTGTTTGGTGGAGATGATATTTAATAAAATAAGTAGAAATCCACTAAAAGTTTTGTTTGGTTATCTTGCAATCCCGAGATAATCGTCTCCATGCTCCAAATCCATTTTAAAGCCATTTTTAAGGCATTTCGCGCATACATGAAATGAACACATTTTTCTCCAAAACTATAACAGATGCAAGCTTGTCCTGTTTGGTGGAGATGATATTTAATAAAATAAGTAGAAATCCACTAAAAGTTTTGTTTGGTTATCTTGCAATCCCGAGATAATCGTCTCCATGCTCCAAATCCATTTTAAAGCCATTTTTAAGGCATTTCGCGCATACATGAAATGAACACATTTTTCTCCAAAACTATAACAGATGCAAGCTTGTCCTGTTTGGTGGAGATGATATTTAATAAAATAAGTAGAAATCCACTAAAAGTTTTGTTTGGTTATCTTGCAATCCCGAGATAATCGTCTCCATGCTCCAAATCCATTTTAAAGCCATTTTTAAGGCATTTCGCGCATACATGAAATGAACACATTTTTCTCCAAAACTATAACAGATGCAAGCTTGTCCTGTTTGGTGGAGATGATATTTAATAAAATAAGTAGAAATCCACTAAAAGTTTTGTTTGGTTATCTTGCAATCCCGAGATAATCGTCTCCATGCTCCAAATCCATTTTAAAGCCATTTTTAAGGCATTTCGCGCATACATGAAATGAACACATTTTTCTCCAAAACTATAACAGATGCAAGCTTGTCCTGTTTGGTGGAGATGATATTTAATAAAATAAGTAGAAATCCACTAAAAGTTTTGTTTGGTTATCTTGCAATCCCGAGATAATCGTCTCCATGCTCCAAATCCATTTTAAAGCCATTTTTAAGGCATTTCGCGCATACATGAAATGAACACATTTTTCTCCAAAACTATAACAGATGCAAGCTTGTCCTGTTTGGTGGAGATGATATTTAATAAAATAAGTAGAAATCCACTAAAAGTTTTGTTTGGTTATCTTGCAATCCCGAGATAATCGTCTCCATGCTCCAAATCCATTTTAAAGCCATTTTTAAGGCATTTCGCGCATACATGAAATGAACACATTTTTCTCCAAAACTATAACAGATGCAAGCTTGTCCTGTTTGGTGGAGATGATATTTAATAAAATAAGTAGAAATCCACTAAAAGTTTTGTTTGGTTATCTTGCAATCCCGAGATAATCGTCTCCATGCTCCAAATCCATTTTAAAGCCATTTTTAAGGCATTTCGCGCATACATGAAATGAACACATTTTTCTCCAAAACTATAACAGATGCAAGCTTGTCCTGTTTGGTGGAGATGATATTTAATAAAATAAGTAGAAATCCACTAAAAGTTTTGTTTGGTTATCTTGCAATCCCGAGATAATCGTCTCCATGCTCCAAATCCATTTTAAAGCCATTTTTAAGGCATTTCGCGCATACATGAAATGAACACATTTTTCTCCAAAACTATAACAGATGCAAGCTTGTCCTGTTTGGTGGAGATGATATTTAATAAAATAAGTAGAAATCCACTAAAAGTTTTGTTTGGTTATCTTGCAATCCCGAGATAATCGTCTCCATGCTCCAAATCCATTTTAAAGCCATTTTTAAGGCATTTCGCGCATACATGAAATGAACACATTTTTCTCCAAAACTATAACAGATGCAAGCTTGTCCTGTTTGGTGGAGATGATATTTAATAAAATAAGTAGAAATCCACTAAAAGTTTTGTTTGGTTATCTTGCAATCCCGAGATAATCGTCTCCATGCTCCAAATCCATTTTAAAGCCATTTTTAAGGCATTTCGCGCATACATGAAATGAACACATTTTTCTCCAAAACTATAACAGATGCAAGCTTGTCCTGTTTGGTGG
Organism: Anomaloglossus baeobatrachus; assembly: GCF_048569485.1. Lineage (NCBI taxonomy): Eukaryota > Metazoa > Chordata > Amphibia > Anura > Aromobatidae > Anomaloglossus > Anomaloglossus baeobatrachus. Next base: position 32,877 of record NW_027445312.1, read on the forward strand.
AGATGATATTTAATAAAATAAGTAGAAATCCACTAAAAGTTTTGTTTGGTTATCTTGCAATCCCGAGATAATCGTCTCCATGCTCCAAATCCATTTTAAAGCCATTTTTAAGGCATTTCGCGCATACATGAAATGAACACATTTTTCTCCAAAACTATAACAGATGCAAGCTTGTCCTGTTTGGTGGAGATGATATTTAATAAAATAAGTAGAAATCCACTAAAAGTTTTGTTTGGTTATCTTGCAATCCCGAGATAATCGTCTCCATGCTCCAAATCCATTTTAAAGCCATTTTTAAGGCATTTCGCGCATACATGAAATGAACACATTTTTCTCCAAAACTATAACAGATGCAAGCTTGTCCTGTTTGGTGGAGATGATATTTAATAAAATAAGTAGAAATCCACTAAAAGTTTTGTTTGGTTATCTTGCAATCCCGAGATAATCGTCTCCATGCTCCAAATCCATTTTAAAGCCATTTTTAAGGCATTTCGCGCATACATGAAATGAACACATTTTTCTCCAAAACTATAACAGATGCAAGCTTGTCCTGTTTGGTGGAGATGATATTTAATAAAATAAGTAGAAATCCACTAAAAGTTTTGTTTGGTTATCTTGCAATCCCGAGATAATCGTCTCCATGCTCCAAATCCATTTTAAAGCCATTTTTAAGGCATTTCGCGCATACATGAAATGAACACATTTTTCTCCAAAACTATAACAGATGCAAGCTTGTCCTGTTTGGTGGAGATGATATTTAATAAAATAAGTAGAAATCCACTAAAAGTTTTGTTTGGTTATCTTGCAATCCCGAGATAATCGTCTCCATGCTCCAAATCCATTTTAAAGCCATTTTTAAGGCATTTCGCGCATACATGAAATGAACACATTTTTCTCCAAAACTATAACAGATGCAAGCTTGTCCTGTTTGGTGGAGATGATATTTAATAAAATAAGTAGAAATCCACTAAAAGTTTTGTTTGGTTATCTTGCAATCCCGAGATAATCGTCTCCATGCTCCAAATCCATTTTAAAGCCATTTTTAAGGCATTTCGCGCATACATGAAATGAACACATTTTTCTCCAAAACTATAACAGATGCAAGCTTGTCCTGTTTGGTGGAGATGATATTTAATAAAATAAGTAGAAATCCACTAAAAGTTTTGTTTGGTTATCTTGCAATCCCGAGATAATCGTCTCCATGCTCCAAATCCATTTTAAAGCCATTTTTAAGGCATTTCGCGCATACATGAAATGAACACATTTTTCTCCAAAACTATAACAGATGCAAGCTTGTCCTGTTTGGTGGAGATGATATTTAATAAAATAAGTAGAAATCCACTAAAAGTTTTGTTTGGTTATCTTGCAATCCCGAGATAATCGTCTCCATGCTCCAAATCCATTTTAAAGCCATTTTTAAGGCATTTCGCGCATACATGAAATGAACACATTTTTCTCCAAAACTATAACAGATGCAAGCTTGTCCTGTTTGGTGGAGATGATATTTAATAAAATAAGTAGAAATCCACTAAAAGTTTTGTTTGGTTATCTTGCAATCCCGAGATAATCGTCTCCATGCTCCAAATCCATTTTAAAGCCATTTTTAAGGCATTTCGCGCATACATGAAATGAACACATTTTTCTCCAAAACTATAACAGATGCAAGCTTGTCCTGTTTGGTGGAGATGATATTTAATAAAATAAGTAGAAATCCACTAAAAGTTTTGTTTGGTTATCTTGCAATCCCGAGATAATCGTCTCCATGCTCCAAATCCATTTTAAAGCCATTTTTAAGGCATTTCGCGCATACATGAAATGAACACATTTTTCTCCAAAACTATAACAGATGCAAGCTTGTCCTGTTTGGTGGAGATGATATTTAATAAAATAAGTAGAAATCCACTAAAAGTTTTGTTTGGTTATCTTGCAATCCCGAGATAATCGTCTCCATGCTCCAAATCCATTTTAAAGCCATTTTTAAGGCATTTCGCGCATACATGAAATGAACACATTTTTCTCCAAAACTATAACAGATGCAAGCTTGTCCTGTTTGGTGGAGATGATATTTAATAAAATAAGTAGAAATCCACTAAAAGTTTTGTTTGGTTATCTTGCAATCCCGAGATAATCGTCTCCATGCTCCAAATCCATTTTAAAGCCATTTTTAAGGCATTTCGCGCATACATGAAATGAACACATTTTTCTCCAAAACTATAACAGATGCAAGCTTGTCCTGTTTGGTGGAGATGATATTTAATAAAATAAGTAGAAATCCACTAAAAGTTTTGTTTGGTTATCTTGCAATCCCGAGATAATCGTCTCCATGCTCCAAATCCATTTTAAAGCCATTTTTAAGGCATTTCGCGCATACATGAAATGAACACATTTTTCTCCAAAACTATAACAGATGCAAGCTTGTCCTGTTTGGTGGAGATGATATTTAATAAAATAAGTAGAAATCCACTAAAAGTTTTGTTTGGTTATCTTGCAATCCCGAGATAATCGTCTCCATGCTCCAAATCCATTTTAAAGCCATTTTTAAGGCATTTCGCGCATACATGAAATGAACACATTTTTCTCCAAAACTATAACAGATGCAAGCTTGTCCTGTTTGGTGGAGATGATATTTAATAAAATAAGTAGAAATCCACTAAAAGTTTTGTTTGGTTATCTTGCAATCCCGAGATAATCGTCTCCATGCTCCAAATCCATTTTAAAGCCATTTTTAAGGCATTTCGCGCATACATGAAATGAACACATTTTTCTCCAAAACTATAACAGATGCAAGCTTGTCCTGTTTGGTGGAGATGATATTTAATAAAATAAGTAGAAATCCACTAAAAGTTTTGTTTGGTTATCTTGCAATCCCGAGATAATCGTCTCCATGCTCCAAATCCATTTTAAAGCCATTTTTAAGGCATTTCGCGCATACATGAAATGAACACATTTTTCTCCAAAACTATAACAGATGCAAGCTTGTCCTGTTTGGTGGAGATGATATTTAATAAAATAAGTAGAAATCCACTAAAAGTTTTGTTTGGTTATCTTGCAATCCCGAGATAATCGTCTCCATGCTCCAAATCCATTTTAAAGCCATTTTTAAGGCATTTCGCGCATACATGAAATGAACACATTTTTCTCCAAAACTATAACAGATGCAAGCTTGTCCTGTTTGGTGGAGATGATATTTAATAAAATAAGTAGAAATCCACTAAAAGTTTTGTTTGGTTATCTTGCAATCCCGAGATAATCGTCTCCATGCTCCAAATCCATTTTAAAGCCATTTTTAAGGCATTTCGCGCATACATGAAATGAACACATTTTTCTCCAAAACTATAACAGATGCAAGCTTGTCCTGTTTGGTGGAGATGATATTTAATAAAATAAGTAGAAATCCACTAAAAGTTTTGTTTGGTTATCTTGCAATCCCGAGATAATCGTCTCCATGCTCCAAATCCATTTTAAAGCCATTTTTAAGGCATTACGCGCATACATGAAATGAACACATTTTTCTCCAAAACTATAACAGATGCAAGCTTGTCCTGTTTGGTGGAGATGATATTTAATAAAATAAGTAGAAATCCACTAAAAGTTTTGTTTGGTTATCTTGCAATCCCGAGATAATCGTCTCCATGCTCCAAATCCATTTTAAAGCCATTTTTAAGGCATTTCGCGCATACATGAAATGAACACATTTTTCTCCAAAACTATAACAGATGCAAGCTTGTCCTGTTTGGTGGAGATGATATTTAATAAAATAAGTAGAAATCCACTAAAAGTTTTGTTTGGTTATCTTGCAATCCCGAGATAATCGTCTCCATGCTCCAAATCCATTTTAAAGCCATTTTTAAGGCATTTCGCGCATACATGAAATGAACACATTTTTCTCCAAAACTATAACAGATGCAAGCTTGTCCTGTTTGGTGGAGATGATATTTAATAAAATAAGTAGAAATCCACTAAAAGTTTTGTTTGGTTATCTTGCAATCCCGAGATAATCGTCTCCATGCTCCAAATCCATTTTAAAGCCATTTTTAAGGCATTTCGCGCATACATGAAATGAACACATTTTTCTCCAAAACTATAACAGATGCAAGCTTGTCCTGTTTGGTGGAGATGATATTTAATAAAATAAGTAGAAATCCACTAAAAGTTTTGTTTGGTTATCTTGCAATCCCGAGATAATCGTCTCCATGCTCCAAATCCATTTTAAAGCCATTTTTAAGGCATTTCGCGCATACATGAAATGAACACATTTTTCTCCAAAACTATAACAGATGCAAGCTTGTCCTGTTTGGTGGAGATGATATTTAATAAAATAAGTAGAAATCCACTAAAAGTTTTGTTTGGTTATCTTGCAATCCCGAGATAATCGTCTCCATGCTCCAAATCCATTTTAAAGCCATTTTTAAGGCATTTCGCGCATACATGAAATGAACACATTTTTCTCCAAAACTATAACAGATGCAAGCTTGTCCTGTTTGGTGGAGATGATATTTAATAAAATAAGTAGAAATCCACTAAAAGTTTTGTTTGGTTATATTGCAATCCCGAGATAATCGTCTCCATGCTCCAAATCCATTTTAAAGCCATTTTTAAGGCATTTCGCGCATTCATGAAATGAACACATTTTTCTCCAAAACTATAACAGATGCAAGCTTGTCCTGTTTGGTGGAGATGATATTTAATAAAATAAGTAGAAATCCACTAAAAGTTTTGTTTGGTTATCTTGCAATCCCGAGATAATCGTCTCCATGCTCCAAATCCATTTTAAAGCCATTTTTAAGGCATTTCGCGCATACATGAAATGAACACATTTTTCTCCAAAACTATAACAGATGCAAGCTTGTCCTGTTTGGTGGAGATGATATTTAATAAAATAAGTAGAAATCCACTAAAAGTTTTGTTTGGTTATCTTGCAATCCCGAGATAATCGTCTCCATGCTCCAAATCCATTTTAAAGCCATTTTTAAGGCATTTCGCGCATACATGAAATGAACACATTTTTCTCCAAAACTATAACAGATGCAAGCTTGTCCTGTTTGGTGGAGATGATATTTAATAAAATAAGTAGAAATCCACTAAAAGTTTTGTTTGGTTATATTGCAATCCCGAGATAATCGTCTCCATGCTCCAAATCCATTTTAAAGCCATTTTTAAGGCATTTCGCGCATACATGAAATGAACACATTTTTCTCCAAAACTATAACAGATGCAAGCTTGTCCTGTTTGGTGGAGATGATATTTAATAAAATAAGTAGAAATCCACTAAAAGTTTTGTTTGGTTATCTTGCAATCCCGAGATAATCGTCTCCATGCTCCAAATCCATTTTAAAGCCATTTTTAAGGCATTTCGCGCATACATGAAATGAACACATTTTCTCCAAAACTATAACAGATGCAAGCTTGTCCTGTTTGGTGGAGATGATATTTAATAAAATAAGTAGAAATCCACTAAACGTTTTGTTTGGTTATCTTGCAATCCCGAGATAATCGTCTCCATGCTCCAAATCCATTTTAAAGCCATTTTTAAGGCATTTCGCGCATACATGAAATGAACACATTTTTCTCCAAAACTATAACAGATGCAAGCTTGTCCTGTTTGGTGGAGATGATATTTAATAAAATAAGTAGAAATCCACTAAAAGTTTTGTTTGGTTATCTTGCAATCCCGAGATAATCGTCTCCATGCTCCAAATCCATTTTAAAGCCATTTTTAAGGCATTTCGCGCATACATGAAATGAACACATTTTTCTCCAAAACTATAACAGATGCAAGCTTGTCCTGTTTGGTGGAGATGATATTTAATAAAATAAGTAGAAATCCACTAAAAGTTTTGTTTGGTTATATTGCAATCCCGAGATAATCGTCTCCATGCTCCAAATCCATTTTAAAGCCATTTTTAAGGCATTTCGCGCATACATGAAATGAACACATTTTTCTCCAAAACTATAACAGATGCAAGCTTGTCCTGTTTGGTGGAGATGATATTTAATAAAATAAGTAGAAATCCACTAAAAGTTTTGTTTGGTTATCTTGCAATCCCGAGATAATCGTCTCCATGCTCCAAATCCATTTTAAAGCCATTTTTAAGGCATTTCGCGCATACATGAAATGAACACATTTTTCTCCAAAACTATAACAGATGCAAGCTTGTCCTGTTTGGTGGAGATGATATTTAATAAAATAAGTAGAAATCCACTAAAAGTTTTGTTTGGTTATATTGCAATCCCGAGATAATCGTCTCCATGCTCCAAATCCATTTTAAAGCCATTTTTAAGGCATTTCGCGCATACATGAAATGAACACATTTTTCTCCAAAACTATAACAGATGCAAGCTTGTCCTGTTTGGTGGAGATGATATTTAATAAAATAAGTAGAAATCCACTAAAAGTTTTGTTTGGTTATCTTGCAATCCCGAGATAATCGTCTCCATGCTCCAAATCCATTTTAAAGCCATTTTTAAGGCATTTCGCGCATACATGAAATGAACACATTTTTCTCCAAAACTATAACAGATGCAAGCTTGTCCTGTTTGGTGGAGATGATATTTAATAAAATAAGTAGAAATCCACTAAAAGTTTTGTTTGGTTATCTTGCAATCCCGAGATAATCGTCTCCATGCTCCAAATCCATTTTAAAGCCATTTTTAAGGCATTTCGCGCATACATGAAATGAACACATTTTTCTCCAAAACTATAACAGATGCAAGCTTGTCCTGTTTGGTGGAGATGATATTTAATAAAATAAGTAGAAATCCACTAAAAGTTTTGTTTGGTTATCTTGCAATCCCGAGATAATCGTCTCCATGCTCCAAATCCATTTTAAAGCCATTTTTAAGGCATTTCGCGCATACATGAAATGAACACATTTTTCTCCAAAACTATAACAGATGCAAGCTTGTCCTGTTTGGTGGAGATGATATTTAATAAAATAAGTAGAAATCCACTAAAAGTTTTGTTTGGTTATCTTGCAATCCCGAGATAATCGTCTCCATGCTCCAAATCCATTTTAAAGCCATTTTTAAGGCATTTCGCGCATACATGAAATGAACACATTTTTCTCCAAAACTATAACAGATGCAAGCTTGTCCTGTTTGGTGGAGATGATATTTAATAAAATAAGTAGAAATCCACTAAAAGTTTTGTTTGGTTATATTGCAATCCCGAGATAATCGTCTCCATGCTCCAAATCCATTTTAAAGCCATTTTTAAGGCATTTCGCGCATACATGAAATGAACACATTTTTCTCCAAAACTATAACAGATGCAAGCTTGTCCTGTTTGGTGGAGATGATATTTAATAAAATAAGTAGAAATCCACTAAAAGTTTTGTTTGGTTATCTTGCAATCCCGAGATAATCGTCTCCATGCTCCAAATCCATTTTAAAGCCATTTTTAAGGCATTTCGCGCATACATGAAATGAACACATTTTTCTCCAAAACTATAACAGATGCAAGCTTGTCCTGTTTGGTGGAGATGATATTTAATAAAATAAGTAGAAATCCACTAAAAGTTTTGTTTGGTTATATTGCAATCCCGAGATAATCGTCTCCATGCTCCAAATCCATTTTAAAGCCATTTTTAAGGCATTTCGCGCATACATGAAATGAACACATTTTTCTCCAAAACTATAACAGATGCAAGCTTGTCCTGTTTGGTGGAGATGATATTTAATAAAATAAGTAGAAATCCACTAAAAGTTTTGTTTGGTTATATTGCAATCCCGAGATAATCGTCTCCATGCTCCAAATCCATTTTAAAGCCATTTTTAAGGCATTTCGCGCATACATGAAATGAACACATTTTTCTCCAAAACTATAACAGATGCAAGCTTGTCCTGTTTGGTGGAGATGATATTTAATAAAATAAGTAGAAATCCACTAAAAGTTTTGTTTGGTTATCTTGCAATCCCGAGATAATCGTCTCCATGCTCCAAATCCATTTTAAAGCCATTTTTAAGGCATTTCGCGCATACATGAAATGAACACATTTTTCTCCAAAACTATAACAGATGCAAGCTTGTCCTGTTTGGTGGAGATGATATTTAATAAAATAAGTAGAAATCCACTAAAAGTTTTGTTTGGTTATCTTGCAATCCCGAGATAATCGTCTCCATGCTCCAAATCCATTTTAAAGCCATTTTTAAGGCATTTCGCGCATACATGAAATGAACACATTTTTCTCCAAAACTATAACAGATGCAAGCTTGTCCTGTTTGGTGGAGATGATATTTAATAAAATAAGTAGAAATCCACTAAAAGTTTTGTTTGGTTATATTGCAATCCCGAGATAATCGTCTCCATGCTCCAAATCCATTTTAAAGCCATTTTTAAGGCATTTCGCGCATACATGAAATGAACACATTTTTCTCCAAAACTATAACAGATGCAAGCTTGTCCTGTTTGGTGGAGATGATATTTAATAAAATAAGTAGAAATCCACTAAAAGTTTTGTTTGGTTATCTTGCAATCCCGAGATAATCGTCTCCATGCTCCAAATCCATTTTAAAGCCATTTTTAAGGCATTTCGCGCATACATGAAATGAACACATTTTTCTCCAAAACTATAACAGATGCAAGCTTGTCCTGTTTGGTGGAGATGATATTTAATAAAATAAGTAGAAATCCACTAAAAGTTTTGTTTGGTTATATTGCAATCCCGAGATAATCGTCTCCATGCTCCAAATCCATTTTAAAGCCATTTTTAAGGCATTTCGCGCATACATGAAATGAACACATTTTTCTCCAAAACTATAACAGATGCAAGCTTGTCCTGTTTGGTGGAGATGATATTTAATAAAATAAGTAGAAATCCACTAAAAGTTTTGTTTGGTTATCTTGCAATCCCGAGATAATCGTCTCCATGCTCCAAATCCATTTTAAAGCCATTTTTAAGGCATTTCGCGCATACATGAAATGAACACATTTTTCTCCAAAACTATAACAGATGCAAGCTTGTCCTGTTTGGTGGAGATGATATTTAATAAAATAAGTAGAAATCCACTAAAAGTTTTGTTTGGTTATCTTGCAATCCCGAGATAATCGTCTCCATGCTCCAAATCCATTTTAAAGCCATTTTTAAGGCATTTCGCGCATACATGAAATGAACACATTTTTCTCCAAAACTATAACAGATGCAAGCTTGTCCTGTTTGGTGGAGATGATATTTAATAAATAAGTAGAAATCCACTAAAAGTTTTGTTTGGTTATCTTGCAATCCCGAGATAATCGTCTCCATGCTCCAAATCCATTTTAAAGCCATTTTTAAGGCATTTCGCGCATACATGAAATGAACACATTTTTCTCCAAAACTATAACAGATGCAAGCTTGTCCTGTTTGGTGGAGATGATATTTAATAAAATAAGTAGAAATCCACTAAAAGTTTTGTTTGGTTATCTTGCAATCCCGAGATAATCGTCTCCATGCTCCAAATCCATTTTAAAGCCATTTTTAAGGCATTTCGCGCATACATGAAATGAACACATTTTTCTCCAAAACTATAACAGATGCAAGCTTGTCCTGTTTGGTGGAGATGATATTTAATAAAATAAGTAGAAATCCACTAAAAGTTTTGTTTGGTTATCTTGCAATCCCGAGATAATCGTCTCCATGCTCCAAATCCATTTTAAAGCCATTTTTAAGGCATTTCGCGCATACATGAAATGAACACATTTTTCTCCAAAACTATAACAGATGCAAGCTTGTCCTGTTTGGTGGAGATGATATTTAATAAAATAAGTAGAAATCCACTAAAAGTTTTGTTTGGTTATATTGCAATCCCGAGATAATCGTCTCCATGCTCCAAATCCATTTTAAAGCCATTTTTAAGGCATTTCGCGCATACATGAAATGAACACATTTTTCTCCAAAACTATAACAGATGCAAGCTTGTCCTGTTTGGTGGAGATGATATTTAATAAATAAGTAGAAATCCACTAAAAGTTTTGTTTGGTTATATTGCAATCCCGAGATAATCGTCTCCATGCTCCAAATCCATTTTAAAGCCATTTTTAAGGCATTTCGCGCATACATGAAATGAACACATTTTTCTCCAAAACTATAACAGATGCAAGCTTGTCCTGTTTGGTGGAGATGATATTTAATAAAATAAGTAGAAATCCACTAAAAGTTTTGTTTGGTTATCTTGCAATCCCGAGATAATCGTCTCCATGCTCCAAATCCATTTTAAAGCCATTTTTAAGGCATTTCGCGCATACATGAAATGAACACATTTTTCTCCAAAACTATAACAGATGCAAGCTTGTCCTGTTTGGTGGAGATGATATTTAATAAAATAAGTAGAAATCCACTAAAAGTTTTGTTTGGTTATCTTGCAATCCCGAGATAATCGTCTCCATGCTCCAAATCCATTTTAAAGCCATTTTTAAGGCATTTCGCGCATACATGAAATGAACACATTTTTCTCCAAAACTATAACAGATGCAAGCTTGTCCTGTTTGGTGGAGATGATATTTAATAAAATAAGTAGAAATCCACTAAAAGTTTTGTTTGGTTATCTTGCAATCCCGAGATAATCGTCTCCATGCTCCAAATCCATTTTAAAGCCATTTTTAAGGCATTTCGCGCATACATGAAATGAACACATTTTTCTCCAAAACTATAACAGATGCAAGCTTGTCCTGTTTGGTGGAGATGATATTTAATAAAATAAGTAGAAATCCACTAAAAGTTTTGTTTGGTTATCTTGCAATCCCGAGATAATCGTCTCCATGCTCCAAATCCATTTTAAAGCCATTTTTAAGGCATTTCGCGCATACATGAAATGAACACATTTTTCTCCAAAACTATAACAGATGCAAGCTTGTCCTGTTTGGTGGAGATGATATTTAATAAAATAAGTAGAAATCCACTAAAAGTTTTGTTTGGTTATCTTGCAATCCCGAGATAATCGTCTCCATGCTCCAAATCCATTTTAAAGCCATTTTTAAGGCATTTCGCGCATACATGAAATGAACACATTTTTCTCCAAAACTATAACAGATGCAAGCTTGTCCTGTTTGGTGGAGATGATATTTAATAAAATAAGTAGAAATCCACTAAAAGTTTTGTTTGGTTATCTTGCAATCCCGAGATAATCGTCTCCATGCTCCAAATCCATTTTAAAGCCATTTTTAAGGCATTTCGCGCATACATGAAATGAACACATTTTTCTCCAAAACTATAACAGATGCAAGCTTGTCCTGTTTGGTGGAGATGATATTTAATAAAATAAGTAGAAATCCACTAAAAGTTTTGTTTGGTTATCTTGCAATCCCGAGATAATCGTCTCCATGCTCCAAATCCATTTTAAAGCCATTTTTAAGGCATTTCGCGCATACATGAAATGAACACATTTTTCTCCAAAACTATAACAGATGCAAGCTTGTCCTGTTTGGTGGAGATGATATTTAATAAAATAAGTAGAAATCCACTAAAAGTTTTGTTTGGTTATATTGCAATCCCGAGATAATCGTCTCCATGCTCCAAATCCATTTTAAAGCCATTTTTAAGGCATTTCGCGCATACATGAAATGAACACATTTTTCTCCAAAACTATAACAGATGCAAGCTTGTCCTGTTTGGTGGAGATGATATTTAATAAAATAAGTAGAAATCCACTAAAAGTTTTGTTTGGTTATCTTGCAATCCCGAGATAATCGTCTCCATGCTCCAAATCCATTTTAAAGCCATTTTTAAGGCATTTCGCGCATACATGAAATGAACACATTTTTCTCCAAAACTATAACAGATGCAAGCTTGTCCTGTTTGGTGGAGATGATATTTAATAAAATAAGTAGAAATCCACTAAAAGTTTTGTTTGGTTATATTGCAATCCCGAGATAATCGTCTCCATGCTCCAAATCCATTTTAAAGCCATTTTTAAGGCATTTCGCGCATACATGAAATGAACACATTTTTCTCCAAAACTATAACAGATGCAAGCTTGTCCTGTTTGGTGGAGATGATATTTAATAAAATAAGTAGAAATCCACTAAAAGTTTTGTTTGGTTATCTTGCAATCCCGAGATAATCGTCTCCATGCTCCAAATCCATTTTAAAGCCATTTTTAAGGCATTTCGCGCATACATGAAATGAACACATTTTTCTCCAAAACTATAACAGATGCAAGCTTGTCCTGTTTGGTGGAGATGATATTTAATAAAATAAGTAGAAATCCACTAAAAGTTTTGTTTGGTTATCTTGCAATCCCGAGATAATCGTCTCCATGCTCCAAATCCATTTTAAAGCCATTTTTAAGGCATTTCGCGCATACATGAAATGAACACATTTTTCTCCAAAACTATAACAGATGCAAGCTTGTCCTGTTTGGTGGAGATGATATTTAATAAAATAAGTAGAAATCCACTAAAAGTTTTGTTTGGTTATCTTGCAATCCCGAGATAATCGTCTCCATGCTCCAAATCCATTTTAAAGCCATTTTTAAGGCATTTCGCGCATACATGAAATGAACACATTTTTCTCCAAAACTATAACAGATGCAAGCTTGTCCTGTTTGGTGGAGATGATATTTAATAAAATAAGTAGAAATCCACTAAAAGTTTTGTTTGGTTATCTTGCAATCCCGAGATAATCGTCTCCATGCTCCAAATCCATTTTAAAGCCATTTTTAAGGCATTTCGCGCATACATGAAATGAACACATTTTTCTCCAAAACTATAACAGATGCAAGCTTGTCCTGTTTGGTGGAGATGATATTTAATAAAATAAGTAGAAATCCACTAAAAGTTTTGTTTGGTTATCTTGCAATCCCGAGATAATCGTCTCCATGCTCCAAATCCATTTTAAAGCCATTTTTAAGGCATTTCGCGCATACATGAAATGAACACATTTTTCTCCAAAACTATAACAGATGCAAGCTTGTCCTGTTTGGTGGAGATGATATTTAATAAAATAAGTAGAAATCCACTAAAAGTTTTGTTTGGTTATCTTGCAATCCCGAGATAATCGTCTCCATGCTCCAAATCCATTTTAAAGCCATTTTTAAGGCATTTCGCGCATACATGAAATGAACACATTTTTCTCCAAAACTATAACAGATGCAAGCTTGTCCTGTTTGGTGGAGATGATATTTAATAAAATAAGTAGAAATCCACTAAAAGTTTTGTTTGGTTATCTTGCAATCCCGAGATAATCGTCTCCATGCTCCAAATCCATTTTAAAGCCATTTTTAAGGCATTTCGCGCATACATGAAATGAACACATTTTTCTCCAAAACTATAACAGATGCAAGCTTGTCCTGTTTGGTGGAGATGATATTTAATAAAATAAGTAGAAATCCACTAAAAGTTTTGTTTGGTTATCTTGCAATCCCGAGATAATCGTCTCCATGCTCCAAATCCATTTTAAAGCCATTTTTAAGGCATTTCGCGCATACATGAAATGAACACATTTTTCTCCAAAACTATAACAGATGCAAGCTTGTCCTGTTTGGTGGAGATGATATTTAATAAAATAAGTAGAAATCCACTAAAAGTTTTGTTTGGTTATCTTGCAATCCCGAGATAATCGTCTCCATGCTCCAAATCCATTTTAAAGCCATTTTTAAGGCATTTCGCGCATACATGAAATGAACACATTTTTCTCCAAAACTATAACAGATGCAAGCTTGTCCTGTTTGGTGGAGATGATATTTAATAAAATAAGTAGAAATCCACTAAAAGTTTTGTTTGGTTATCTTGCAATCCCGAGATAATCGTCTCCATGCTCCAAATCCATTTTAAAGCCATTTTTAAGGCATTTCGCGCATACATGAAATGAACACATTTTTCTCCAAAACTATAACAGATGCAAGCTTGTCCTGTTTGGTGGAGATGATATTTAATAAAATAAGTAGAAATCCACTAAAAGTTTTGTTTGGTTATCTTGCAATCCCGAGATAATCGTCTCCATGCTCCAAATCCATTTTAAAGCCATTTTTAAGGCATTTCGCGCATACATGAAATGAACACATTTTTCTCCAAAACTATAACAGATGCAAGCTTGTCCTGTTTGGTGGAGATGATATTTAATAAAATAAGTAGAAATCCACTAAAAGTTTTGTTTGGTTATCTTGCAATCCCGAGATAATCGTCTCCATGCTCCAAATCCATTTTATTTTAAAGCCATTTTTAAGGCATTTCGCGCATACATGAAATGAACACATTTTTCTCCAAAACTATAACAGATGCAAGCTTGTCCTGTTTGGTGGAGATGATATTTAATAAAATAAGTAGAAATCCACTAAAAGTTTTGTTTGGTTATCTTGCAATCCCGAGATAATCGTCTCCATGCTCCAAATCCATTTTAAAGCCATTTTTAAGGCATTTCGCGCATACATGAAATGAACACATTTTTCTCCAAAACTATAACAGATGCAAGCTTGTCCTGTTTGGTGGAGATGATATTTAATAAAATAAGTAGAAATCCACTAAAAGTTTTGTTTGGTTATCTTGCAATCCCGAGATAATCGTCTCCATGCTCCAAATCCATTTTAAAGCCATTTTTAAGGCATTTCGCGCATACATGAAATGAACACATTTTTCTCCAAAACTATAACAGATGCAAGCTTGTCCTGTTTGGTGGAGATGATATTTAATAAAATAAGTAGAAATCCACTAAAAGTTTTGTTTGGTTATCTTGCAATCCCGAGATAATCGTCTCCATGCTCCAAATCCATTTTAAAGCCATTTTTAAGGCATTTCGCGCATACATGAAATGAACACATTTTTCTCCAAAACTATAACAGATGCAAGCTTGTCCTGTTTGGTGGAGATGATATTTAATAAAATAAGTAGAAATCCACTAAAAGTTTTGTTTGGTTATCTTGCAATCCCGAGATAATCGTCTCCATGCTCCAAATCCATTTTAAAGCCATTTTTAAGGCATTTCGCGCATACATGAAATGAACACATTTTTCTCCAAAACTATAACAGATGCAAGCTTGTCCTGTTTGGTGGAGATGATATTTAATAAAATAAGTAGAAATCCACTAAAAGTTTTGTTTGGTTATCTTGCAATCCCGAGATAATCGTCTCCATGCTCCAAATCCATTTTAAAGCCATTTTTAAGGCATTTCGCGCATACATGAAATGAACACATTTTTCTCCAAAACTATAACAGATGCAAGCTTGTCCTGTTTGGTGGAGATGATATTTAATAAAATAAGTAGAAATCCACTAAAAGTTTTGTTTGGTTATCTTGCAATCCCGAGATAATCGTCTCCATGCTCCAAATCCATTTTAAAGCCATTTTTAAGGCATTTCGCGCATACATGAAATGAACACATTTTTCTCCAAAACTATAACAGATGCAAGCTTGTCCTGTTTGGTGGAGATGATATTTAATAAAATAAGTAGAAATCCACTAAAAGTTTTGTTTGGTTATCTTGCAATCCCGAGATAATCGTCTCCATGCTCCAAATCCATTTTAAAGCCATTTTTAAGGCATTTCGCGCATACATGAAATGAACACATTTTTCTCCAAAACTATAACAGATGCAAGCTTGTCCTGTTTGGTGGAGATGATATTTAATAAAATAAGTAGAAATCCACTAAAAGTTTTGTTTGGTTATCTTGCAATCCCGAGATAATCGTCTCCATGCTCCAAATCCATTTTAAAGCCATTTTTAAGGCATTTCGCGCATACATGAAATGAACACATTTTTCTCCAAAACTATAACAGATGCAAGCTTGTCCTGTTTGGTGGAGATGATATTTAATAAAATAAGTAGAAATCCACTAAAAGTTTTGTTTGGTTATCTTGCAATCCCGAGATAATCGTCTCCATGCTCCAAATCCATTTTAAAGCCATTTTTAAGGCATTTCGCGCATACATGAAATGAACACATTTTTCTCCAAAACTATAACAGATGCAAGCTTGTCCTGTTTGGTGGAGATGATATTTAATAAAATAAGTAGAAATCCACTAAAAGTTTTGTTTGGTTATCTTGCAATCCCGAGATAATCGTCTCCATGCTCCAAATCCATTTTAAAGCCATTTTTAAGGCATTTCGCGCATACATGAAATGAACACATTTTTCTCCAAAACTATAACAGATGCAAGCTTGTCCTGTTTGGTGGAGATGATATTTAATAAAATAAGTAGAAATCCACTAAAAGTTTTGTTTGGTTATCTTGCAATCCCGAGATAATCGTCTCCATGCTCCAAATCCATTTTAAAGCCATTTTTAAGGCATTTCGCGCATACATGAAATGAACACATTTTTCTCCAAAACTATAACAGATGCAAGCTTGTCCTGTTTGGTGGAGATGATATTTAATAAAATAAGTAGAAATCCACTAAAAGTTTTGTTTGGTTATCTTGCAATCCCGAGATAATCGTCTCCATGCTCCAAATCCATTTTAAAGCCATTTTTAAGGCATTTCGCGCATACATGAAATGAACACATTTTTCTCCAAAACTATAACAGATGCAAGCTTGTCCTGTTTGGTGGAGATGATATTTAATAAAATAAGTAGAAATCCACTAAAAGTTTTGTTTGGTTATCTTGCAATCCCGAGATAATCGTCTCCATGCTCCAAATCCATTTTAAAGCCATTTTTAAGGCATTTCGCGCATACATGAAATGAACACATTTTTCTCCAAAACTATAACAGATGCAAGCTTGTCCTGTTTGGTGGAGATGATATTTAATAAAATAAGTAGAAATCCACTAAAAGTTTTGTTTGGTTATCTTGCAATCCCGAGATAATCGTCTCCATGCTCCAAATCCATTTTAAAGCCATTTTTAAGGCATTTCGCGCATACATGAAATGAACACATTTTTCTCTCACAAAACTATAACAGATGCAAGCTTGTCCTGTTTGGTGGAGATGATATTTAATAAAATAAGTAGAAATCCACTAAAAGTTTTGTTTGGTTATCTTGCAATCCCGAGATAATCGTCTCCATGCTCCAAATCCATTTTAAAGCCATTTTTAAGGCATTTCGCGCATACATGAAATGAACACATTTTTCTCCAAAACTATAACAGATGCAAGCTTGTCCTGTTTGGTGGAGATGATATTTAATAAAATAAGTAGAAATCCACTAAAAGTTTTGTTTGGTTATCTTGCAATCCCGAGATAATCGTCTCCATGCTCCAAATCCATTTTAAAGCCATTTTTAAGGCATTTCGCGCATACATGAAATGAACACATTTTTCTCCAAAACTATAACAGATGCAAGCTTGTCCTGTTTGGTGGAGATGATATTTAATAAAATAAGTAGAAATCCACTAAAAGTTTTGTTTGGTTATCTTGCAATCCCGAGATAATCGTCTCCATGCTCCAAATCCATTTTAAAGCCATTTTTAAGGCATTTCGCGCATACATGAAATGAACACATTTTTCTCCAAAACTATAACAGATGCAAGCTTGTCCTGTTTGGTGGAGATGATATTTAATAAAATAAGTAGAAATCCACTAAAAGTTTTGTTTGGTTATCTTGCAATCCCGAGATAATCGTCTCCATGCTCCAAATCCATTTTAAAGCCATTTTTAAGGCATTTCGCGCATACATGAAATGAACACATTTTTCTCCAAAACTATAACAGATGCAAGCTTGTCCTGTTTGGTGGAGATGATATTTAATAAAATAAGTAGAAATCCACTAAAAGTTTTGTTTGGTTATCTTGCAATCCCGAGATAATCGTC
The DNA here is from genome assembly GCF_048569485.1 of Anomaloglossus baeobatrachus. Classification (NCBI taxonomy): domain Eukaryota; kingdom Metazoa; phylum Chordata; class Amphibia; order Anura; family Aromobatidae; genus Anomaloglossus; species Anomaloglossus baeobatrachus. The sequence continues at coordinate 50,536 of NW_027445312.1, forward strand.
TCCATGCTCCAAATCCATTTTAAAGCCATTTTTAAGGCATTTCGCGCATACATGAAATGAACACATTTTTCTCCAAAACTATAACAGATGCAAGCTTGTCCTGTTTGGTGGAGATGATATTTAATAAAATAAGTAGAAATCCACTAAAAGTTTTGTTTGGTTATCTTGCAATCCCGAGATAATCGTCTCCATGCTCCAAATCCATTTTAAAGCCATTTTTAAGGCATTTCGCGCATACATGAAATGAACACATTTTTCTCCAAAACTATAACAGATGCAAGCTTGTCCTGTTTGGTGGAGATGATATTTAATAAAATAAGTAGAAATCCACTAAAAGTTTTGTTTGGTTATCTTGCAATCCCGAGATAATCGTCTCCATGCTCCAAATCCATTTTAAAGCCATTTTTAAGGCATTTCGCGCATACATGAAATGAACACATTTTTCTCCAAAACTATAACAGATGCAAGCTTGTCCTGTTTGGTGGAGATGATATTTAATAAAATAAGTAGAAATCCACTAAAAGTTTTGTTTGGTTATCTTGCAATCCCGAGATAATCGTCTCCATGCTCCAAATCCATTTTAAAGCCATTTTTAAGGCATTTCGCGCATACATGAAATGAACACATTTTTCTCCAAAACTATAACAGATGCAAGCTTGTCCTGTTTGGTGGAGATGATATTTAATAAAATAAGTAGAAATCCACTAAAAGTTTTGT
>NW_027445313.1:20000-22500 GCF_048569485.1 Anomaloglossus baeobatrachus
GAAGGGAGCCCTACGGAAAAAGGCGCGCGGACGACCGGAAGCCCCCCGGGCGGAACGCGAAGGCGAGGAGACTGGCCTCGGGAGGACGCCACGGGCAGCACCCCGCCAAGAGCCCGCCGCTCCCTGGGCGACCCCCCCCCCCGAGGGGGAGCCGCTTGGGGAACGGGACGGGGCCGAGGCGATGGGGGCCTGGTGCGGCTCCTCCGTCTGGCTTAGTCCCACCTCCGCGCGCGCGGGGGGTCGTCGGTCCACAGGCAGGCCCGGAGCGGAAGGGCGTCCGGAAGCCACCCCGGCGAGACGCGGAAGCGAGGAGACTGGCCGCCGGGGTCGCCACGGGCCGCGCCCGCCCGCCGAGAGACCCGCCGCTCCCGGGCGATCCCACGGAGGGGGCCGCCGGGGGTTGGGGGGCGTCCGAGGCGGTGGGCGAGCCTGGTGCGGCTCCTCCGTCCGGCTTAGTCCCGCCTCCGCCGCGGGGGTCCTCGACCCGACCGGCGGATGGGCGCGGGGTCGACGGGAGAGGGGGCTGGCTTTCGGGGTCCACCGCGGCTCCGGCGCGACCGGGGAGAGACTCGGAAGTCTCCCCGGATGCTTCGGCCTGGCCGTGTCGGCGTCGCCCTACCGGCTTAGTCCTCCGCCCGCTCTCGCGCCCGTACCTCTACGGACTTTTTGTCTGCTTTTCTTTTCGCCTCCCGTGGCTTTTGCAGCGGCGGTCCCAGCTGCCGACGGGACGGGGAAGGGGGGAAGCTGAGCGCGTGGGGGGCCCCCTTTCTTTTTACCTCCGCCCTGGGTTTCTCGCCCTCGCTCCCTTTTCGGCCGGGTTCTCCGTCGGGACCCTCGGTTCCCTTCTCGTTCTCTACTCTCGCGCTTCTCCCCCTTCTCCGAGCCGCCTCGGGGAGGACGGTCGGGAAGCGCGGAAGGCGTACGCGGGCCCCGGTGGGGACGCCCCCACACACCCTTCGCTCGCGAGGGACCCGCGCCGCACCCTCCGCGCCTCCGTCGTCTCCTCCCCGTAGGGGGTAGGGGCTCGGGACAGACCGGGGGTAAGAAAAAAAGGGATAGCCCGGCGGCGGAGTGGAAACGCCAACCGCCGCGGCCGCTTTCCCGCTGGGAAGCTCTCGTGAGAAAAAAGGCCGCCCTCGGAGAAGATCTTTGTGCTTCCCGGCACGGGGAGCGATTCGGACGACGGGCCCCCTCGCGCGACCCCCCCCCGCCGGTAGACGGCCGGGAAGTCGCGGGGTAGGTCCCCGCCGTTCGCCCGTGCGGGTCGTCGGACCGCTTTTCGACGCTCGGGTCGTTTCAAACTCGCCACCGCGAGGCCGCCCGCCTCCTCGGGAGGGCGGGGGCGGCCGGCGCGCTCGCGCCACCGTAAGGAGGGTGAAACCCCGGGTGTGGGGGAGGAAGGGGCCGCTCGCCTGTGACCGGCGCGGGCTCCAGAGCCCGGGCCGAGCGTGCGGCGCCACCTCCCCGCCCGGGAGCGCTTCGCCAAATCGATCGGAAGAGGACGACGCTGGGCCAGAAGGGAAGGGGGTCTTTCGGACCGGAACCTTCATCCCAGGGCCCGCCGGATGGCTGCGTACGTCGTGGGGGCGCTCTGACTCCGGGCCCCGCGCCTGGCAAACTCCCCACCGGGAGCTGCGGGAGAGGCCAGAGCGCGTACCCGCAACCGGAAGGGGTCCCCGAGCCGCAGTTCGCGCATCGCTCGGAGTACCGGTTCGTCGAGGGGAGCGTTCGAAGTCTGGAGAGGCGCTCTTCTCTCACATATATCTCCCGGAGGCGTGGGATGAAGTGTCTTTGGGCGGTTGGGAGCCCCCCCCGCGTAAGCCGGGTCGGTCCCGCCAACTACCCGCCCCCCTGGAACTGCCGGGCGGACGCGGCAGGCAAATTCGACCCCATCCCGGTTCTACGGATTTTTTTGCTCCTTTGGCTCCCCCTCTGGCCGCTTTGGGGTACTGCAACCGAGGACCTGCCGAAACGCGTGGAACTGCCCGTCGGATTCGAGTTAAGAGGCGTCAACCGTGGAAGTCTGAACGGTCTGAAAAATTTTCTAAGTCCCAAGGACTCTCCGGCGTGATTCTCTGGAGCCCTTTTCGGCTTGCGAGGCTGCCCGACGCCCCTCCCGGATGATGGAAGTCTGACGGAATTTTTTTTTTTGACCGATTTCTCCCAACTGCCGGGGAACATTGGGAGAGATTGTCTGGAGCCCCGCTCGGGCTCCCGAGGGCCCCGACACCCCCCCGGATGATGGAAGTCTGACGGAATTTTTTTTTTTGACCGATTTCTCCCAACTGCCGGGGAACATTGGGAGAGATCGTCTGGAGCCCCGCTCGGGCTCCCGAGGGCCCCGACACCCCCCCGGATGATGGAAGTCTGACGGAATTTTTTTTTTTGACCGATTTCTCCCAACTGCCGGGGAACATTGGGAGAGATTGTCTGGAGCCCCGCTCGGGCTCCCGAGGGCCCCGACACCCCCCCGGATGATGGAAGTCTGACGGAATTTTTT
>NW_027445313.1:32500-35000 GCF_048569485.1 Anomaloglossus baeobatrachus
GCGAGCCTGGTGCGGCTCCTCCGTCCGGCTTAGTCCCGCCTCCGCCGCGGGGGTCCTCGACCCGACCGGCGGATGGGCGCGGGGTCGACGGGAGAGGGGGCTGGCTTTCGGGGTCCACCGCGGCTCCGGCGCGACCGGGGAGAGACTCGGAAGTCTCCCCGGATGCTTCGGCCTGGCCGTGTCGGCGTCGCCCTACCGGCTTAGTCCTCCGCCCGCTCTCGCGCCCGTACCTCTACGGACTTTTTGTCTGCTTTTCTTTTCGCCTCCCGTGGCTTTTGCAGCGGCGGTCCCAGCTGCCGACGGGACGGGGAAGGGGGGAAGCTGAGCGCGTGGGGGGCCCCCTTTCTTTTTACCTCCGCCCTGGGTTTCTCGCCCTCGCTCCCTTTTCGGCCGGGTTCTCCGTCGGGACCCTCGGTTCCCTTCTCGTTCTCTACTCTCGCGCTTCTCCCCCTTCTCCGAGCCGCCTCGGGGAGGACGGTCGGGAAGCGCGGAAGGCGTACGCGGGCCCCGGTGGGGACGCCCCCACACACCCTTCGCTCGCGAGGGACCCGCGCCGCACCCTCCGCGCCTCCGTCGTCTCCTCCCCGTAGGGGGTAGGGGCTCGGGACAGACCGGGGGTAAGAAAAAAAGGGATAGCCCGGCGGCGGAGTGGAAACGCCAACCGCCGCGGCCGCTTTCCCGCTGGGAAGCTCTCGTGAGAAAAAAGGCCGCCCTCGGAGAAGATCTTTGTGCTTCCCGGCACGGGGAGCGATTCGGACGACGGGCCCCCTCGCGCGACCCCCCCCCCGCCGGTAGACGGCCGGGAAGTCGCGGGGTAGGTCCCCGCCGTTCGCCCGTGCGGGTCGTCGGACCGCTTTTCGACGCTCGGGTCGTTTCAAACTCGCCACCGCGAGGCCGCCCGCCTCCTCGGGAGGGCGGGGGCGGCCGGCGCGCTCGCGCCACCGTAAGGAGGGTGAAACCCCGGGTGTGGGGGAGGAAGGGGCCGCTCGCCTGTGACCGGCGCGGGCTCCAGAGCCCGGGCCGAGCGTGCGGCGCCACCTCCCCGCCCGGGAGCGCTTCGCCAAATCGATCGGAAGAGGACGACGCTGGGCCAGAAGGGAAGGGGGTCTTTCGGACCGGAACCTTCATCCCAGGGCCCGCCGGATGGCTGCGTACGTCGTGGGGGCGCTCTGACTCCGGGCCCCGCGCCTGGCAAACTCCCCACCGGGAGCTGCGGGAGAGGCCAGAGCGCGTACCCGCAACCGGAAGGGGTCCCCGAGCCGCAGTTCGCGCATCGCTCGGAGTACCGGTTCGTCGAGGGGAGCGTTCGAAGTCTGGAGAGGCGCTCTTCTCTCACATATATCTCCCGGAGGCGTGGGATGAAGTGTCTTTGGGCGGTTGGGAGCCCCCCCCGCGTAAGCCGGGTCGGTCCCGCCAACTACCCGCCCCCCTGGAACTGCCGGGCGGACGCGGCAGGCAAATTCGACCCCATCCCGGTTCTACGGATTTTTTTGCTCCTTTGGCTCCCCCTCTGGCCGCTTTGGGGTACTGCAACCGAGGACCTGCCGAAACGCGTGGAACTGCCCGTCGGATTCGAGTTAAGAGGCGTCAACCGTGGAAGTCTGAACGGTCTGAAAAATTTTCTAAGTCCCAAGGACTCTCCGGCGTGATTCTCTGGAGCCCTTTTCGGCTTGCGAGGCTGCCCGACGCCCCTCCCGGATGATGGAAGTCTGACGGAATTTTTTTTTTTGACCGATTTCTCCCAACTGCCGGGGAACATTGGGAGAGATTGTCTGGAGCCCCGCTCGGGCTCCCGAGGGCCCCGACACCCCCCCGGATGATGGAAGTCTGACGGAATTTTTTTTTTTGACCGATTTCTCCCAACTGCCGGGGAACATTGGGAGAGATCGTCTGGAGCCCCGCTCGGGCTCCCGAGGGCCCCGACACCCCCCCGGATGATGGAAGTCTGACGGAATTTTTTTTTTTGACCGATTTCTCCCAACTGCCGGGGAACATTGGGAGAGATTGTCTGGAGCCCCGCTCGGGCTCCCGAGGGCCCCGACACCCCCCCGGATGATGGAAGTCTGACGGAATTTTTTTTTTTGACCGATTTCTCCCAACTGCCGGGGAACATTGGGAGAGATCGTCTGGAGCCCCGCTCGGGCTCCCGAGGGCCCCGACACCCCCCCGGATGATGGAAGTCTGACGGAATTTTTTTTTTTGACCGATTTCTCCCAACTGCCGGGGAACATTGGGAGAGATCGTCTGGAGCCCCGCTCGGGCTCCCGAGGGCCCCGACACCCCCCCGGATGATGGAAGTCTGACGGAATTTTTTTTTTTGACCGATTTCTCCCAACTGCCGGGGAACATTGGGAGAGATTGTCTGGAGCCCCGCTCGGGCCCCCGAGGGCCCCGACACCCCCGGAAAATCATGGAAGTAGGAAAATTTCGATTTTTCGTCTAAGTCCCAAGGACTCTCAGGCGAGATTGTATGGAGCCCCGCTCGGGCCCCCGGGGCCCC
>NW_027445313.1:45000-47500 GCF_048569485.1 Anomaloglossus baeobatrachus
TCGTTCTCTACTCTCGCGCTTCTCCCCCTTCTCCGAGCCGCCTCGGGGAGGACGGTCGGGAAGCGCGGAAGGCGTACGCGGGCCCCGGTGGGGACGCCCCCACACACCCTTCGCTCGCGAGGGACCCGCGCCGCACCCTCCGCGCCTCCGTCGTCTCCTCCCCGTAGGGGGTAGGGGCTCGGGACAGACCGGGGGTAAGAAAAAAAGGGATAGCCCGGCGGCGGAGTGGAAACGCCAACCGCCGCGGCCGCTTTCCCGCTGGGAAGCTCTCGTGAGAAAAAAGGCCGCCCTCGGAGAAGATCTTTGTGCTTCCCGGCACGGGGAGCGATTCGGACGACGGGCCCCCTCGCGCGACCCCCCCCCGCCGGTAGACGGCCGGGAAGTCGCGGGGTAGGTCCCCGCCGTTCGCCCGTGCGGGTCGTCGGACCGCTTTTCGACGCTCGGGTCGTTTCAAACTCGCCACCGCGAGGCCGCCCGCCTCCTCGGGAGGGCGGGGGCGGCCGGCGCGCTCGCGCCACCGTAAGGAGGGTGAAACCCCGGGTGTGGGGGAGGAAGGGGCCGCTCGCCTGTGACCGGCGCGGGCTCCAGAGCCCGGGCCGAGCGTGCGGCGCCACCTCCCCGCCCGGGAGCGCTTCGCCAAATCGATCGGAAGAGGACGACGCTGGGCCAGAAGGGAAGGGGGTCTTTCGGACCGGAACCTTCATCCCAGGGCCCGCCGGATGGCTGCGTACGTCGTGGGGGCGCTCTGACTCCGGGCCCCGCGCCTGGCAAACTCCCCACCGGGAGCTGCGGGAGAGGCCAGAGCGCGTACCCGCAACCGGAAGGGGTCCCCGAGCCGCAGTTCGCGCATCGCTCGGAGTACCGGTTCGTCGAGGGGAGCGTTCGAAGTCTGGAGAGGCGCTCTTCTCTCACATATATCTCCCGGAGGCGTGGGATGAAGTGTCTTTGGGCGGTTGGGAGCCCCCCCCGCGTAAGCCGGGTCGGTCCCGCCAACTACCCGCCCCCCTGGAACTGCCGGGCGGACGCGGCAGGCAAATTCGACCCCATCCCGGTTCTACGGATTTTTTTGCTCCTTTGGCTCCCCCTCTGGCCGCTTTGGGGTACTGCAACCGAGGACCTGCCGAAACGCGTGGAACTGCCCGTCGGATTCGAGTTAAGAGGCGTCAACCGTGGAAGTCTGAACGGTCTGAAAAATTTTCTAAGTCCCAAGGACTCTCCGGCGTGATTCTCTGGAGCCCTTTTCGGCTTGCGAGGCTGCCCGACGCCCCTCCCGGATGATGGAAGTCTGACGGAATTTTTTTTTTTGACCGATTTCTCCCAACTGCCGGGGAACATTGGGAGAGATTGTCTGGAGCCCCGCTCGGGCTCCCGAGGGCCCCGACACCCCCCCGGATGATGGAAGTCTGACGGAATTTTTTTTTTTGACCGATTTCTCCCAACTGCCGGGGAACATTGGGAGAGATCGTCTGGAGCCCCGCTCGGGCTCCCGAGGGCCCCGACACCCCCCCGGATGATGGAAGTCTGACGGAATTTTTTTTTTTGACCGATTTCTCCCAACTGCCGGGGAACATTGGGAGAGATTGTCTGGAGCCCCGCTCGGGCTCCCGAGGGCCCCGACACCCCCCCGGATGATGGAAGTCTGACGGAATTTTTTTTTTTGACCGATTTCTCCCAACTGCCGGGGAACATTGGGAGAGATCGTCTGGAGCCCCGCTCGGGCTCCCGAGGGCCCCGACACCCCCCCGGATGATGGAAGTCTGACGGAATTTTTTTTTTTGACCGATTTCTCCCAACTGCCGGGGAACATTGGGAGAGATTGTCTGGAGCCCCGCTCGGGCTCCCGAGGGCCCCGACACCCCCCCGGATGATGGAAGTCTGACGGAATTTTTTTTTTTGACCGATTTCTCCCAACTGCCGGGGAACATTGGGAGAGATTGTCTGGAGCCCCGCTCGGGCCCCCGAGGGCCCCGACACCCCCGGAAAATCATGGAAGTAGGAAAATTTCGATTTTTCGTCTAAGTCCCAAGGACTCTCAGGCGAGATTGTATGGAGCCCCGCTCGGGCCCCCGGGGCCCCGTCACCTCCGGAAGTCCGCGGGGGCCTGAAACTTTCCAGTTTTCATCCAGGCGCCGAGGGCAGTAGGGCGAGAGCGCCCGGGGCCCCTCGGGCCCCCGGGGCCCCGTCACCTCCGGAAGGTCGCGGGGGCCTGAAACTTTCCAGTTTTCATCCAGGCGCCGAGGGCAGTAGGGCGAGAGCGCCCGGGGCCCCTCGGGCCCCCGGGGCCCCGTCACCTCCGGAAGGTCGCGGGGGCCTGAAACTTTCCAGTTTTCATCCAGGCGCCGAGGGCAGTAGGGCGAGAGCGCCCGGGGCCCCTCGGGCCCCCGGGGCCCCGTCACCTCCGGAAGGTCGCGGGGGCCTGAAACTTTCCAGTTTTCATCCAGGCGCCGAGGGCAGTAGGGCGAGAGCGCCCGGGGCCCCTCGGGCCCCCGGGGCCCCGTCA